>NW_028141526.1:12500-31169 GCF_030444845.1 Prenolepis imparis | reverse complement strand
ACGCCTGCTGCCCAATCTTGGGGGACCTGGCGGAAGTGTTCGAAGACTGTATGCTGGGACTATTCACGCCATGCTCCTGTACGGAGCCCCGGTATGGACGGAACGTCTGGAGGCCACCCGCGGCCCAAGAAATGCCTTAAGGCAAGTGCAGAGGCGGGTGGCCAATAGAATTTGCCGGGGCTACCGGACAGTGAGCTGGGCAGCTGTGGGGGTGCTCTCCGGAGTACCCCCTTTGGAGATGCTCGCCCGCATGTATGCGGACGTGTACACGCGTACACGCCAATATCAGCGGGCGGGCATCACAATGACGGAGAGTCTCAGGCATGCAGTGAGGGTCCACTCCCGACGGGCGTTGATCAGCAGATGGAAAGACAGCCTCGCAGATCAGAGGCTGCCAGGTCAGCGCACCGTCGGGGCTATAAGGCCCTGTCTAGAAAGCTGGCTAGACAGGGTCAAAGGAGGGGTGTCCTTCCATATGACGCAGGTGCTCACCGGACATGGATGTTTCGGTGAGTACCTGCAAAGGATAGGGAAAGAGCGCACAACGCGGTGTCATCACTGCGGCCACGAGTGCGATACCGCCCAGCACACACTTGCAGACTGTGTTGCCTGGGCGGGTGAAAGAACGGAACTCGTGGCCGCTGTAGGGAGGGATCTGTCATTGCCCTCAATAGTGAGGGCAATGACAGATAATCAAGAAGTTTGGAAGGTGTTCTCCTCCTTCTGCAGCAAAGTTATGGTGCAGAAGGAGGAGGCTGAAAGAGAGAGAGAGAGGGAAGGAGGAGAGAGAGAGAGTGAAACGGAGGAAGGGGACGTGCCCCCTCTTTCCCCGGCATCGGCGGCCTTGGCCGTTTGTGGTGTCGGGGATCGGGGGGGGCGCGCCCCCGGCGCAAGTAGAGGAGAAAACAGCGAGGAGGAGGAAGGGGACGTGCCCCCTCCTTCCCCGGCATCGGCGGCCTCGGCCGTTTGTGGTGTCGGGGATCGGGGGGGGCCCGCCCCCAGCGTAAGAAGGAGTAGCGAAGAGGTGGAGGACGTGCCCCCTCCCGCCCCGCCGTCGGTGGGCTTGCCCACTTGTGGCGGCGGGGATCGGGGGGGGTACGTCCTCAGAAAAAGGAGGAAGAAGGGAGACGAAAGTGCGGAGGACAGGGGAGGGCCCTCTCTTTCCCCGCCATCGGGGGGCTTGCTCACCTGTGGTGGCGGGGATCGGGGGGGGCCCGCCTCATACATACCCGCGTCGAAACACGACGCGGGATGAGGTCTCCGGGGGGGGGCTGGGGACGTCTAAGTCCCGGGGCTCCTCCCCGAAGACCTCTCGAGAATTGGGGGCGCGGGCGCGTCGGCCTCGTTTAGGCGGGGCCGGTGCGGTCGCGCCCCCAAACGGGCAACCCCCTCGGTTGTGGCCGGGTCCTGACTCCCAAGGGAGCGGAGGTGGCCGCAGCCGGGGGGGCCGAGGGGAGGGGTCTTTCGCCTGCGGGGTCGCGCTTTGCTCGGCCTCGCGGGGTGCGACCTTTCCCCTCACGGACGTAGATGCGGCGGGAGGGCCCTCTCACCGGGAGCCGCAAGGCACCGGTGGGAGGGCATCAACGCCGTAGAGGGTCCCCTTCCCCTTCAGGGAGGGGCTTCCCTGGTGAGGGCCTCCGGGGTGTTTTGCCGAATCCTCATTCCCTTTGGGAGGGGGAAGGAGCACCACTCTGGAGGCGGGGGGTGACGGCTCGAGCGGGACACTCGAGCCGTGACCCCGCCCCCCATCTTTTTTGGGAGGGCGCGGCGTGGGGTTGATACCGCCCTGCGCCGCAACCGCGAGAACCCGCGCTTGCGGGGGGAGAGTGTCGCCTTCAGTGGCACTCTCCTCGGGAGGTCTTAAGGCGGGGGGGCGGCGAGACGGCATGGGAAACCAGCATCCTCGCCGTCCCCCGTAAAACGCCCGCGAAGGTATCCGTAGTGGTTTTAGTGAGGTAGGCCTTGCGCCCCCTGACCGATTCATTCGTGGATCGGCCAAGGGGAGCAAGGAGTCCCACATAACCACCCGTCCTCTTCCCGGAGGCGGGGGTATCCATGAGGATTTCCACTACGCAAAAAAAAAAAAAAAAAAAAAAAAAGGTTAGGTTCTCTCTCGTGGGATGCGGCCTTGCCGTGGCGAGAGAGCTCACCCCTTGCAAGAGGATAGTCTTGCAAGGGGTGCTAACAGCATCCCGTACCCGAGTAACGTCGGGTACATCAACTCCCCGAGTCTGGGGAGTTTCCCCAGTCTTGGGGAGCCCTCCCTGTGGGAGGAGGGGGCCCACTTCCCCTATAGAGCTTCGGCTCGTATGTGGTAGAGGATGGCGACCTTGAATTCAAACGCCCGGTGGCATGGCACCGTTAGGAGAGGGCATTGCACGGCGCTTTGGCGCTTGCCCTCCCGCCATGTATTTGCGGCCCGGGCCGCGGGGTTCTTGCTCTGATGTCTCGGGGGGGTATTTTTCGGGGGTTTTTTCTCCCGGGGGTATTTTTTCCCGGGGTCTCGGGGTGGGGATTTTTGCGGCCGGGGTCGCGGGGGAGGGGACCAGCTGTGATCACCCGAGGGGCTGTGCCCGGAGGGTTTAACCTGAGGGGCATCGCCCGGAGGGGATCACAGCGGTCAGTCGCCGGGGCCGATCGGACGTATTCCGAGGCGGGGCCCGGCGACAAGACGTACCCCAGGGTGCTGGTTGGGAGTCCCCAGGCTGGGTAGCCTGGGTCTCCGTCCCAGCGTCCCTGGGGGGTAGCCGCGCCCGGGCCACTCGGACGTATTCCGAGCTCGGGTCGGGCGCGGCGCGGAGGTCACGCGTGGTTACCCAAGGGGCATAGCCCGGAGGGTGCCACGCGGACCTGCCGCCGAGGCCGCTCGGACTTATTCCGAGGCAGGGCTCGGCGGCGAGAGCAGGCACTCCTGACCGGTCGGGACCGTTTCCCCTTCCGAACCGGCCGGTCAGGAGAGGCGTGGTCCCTTCCGCTGGACGTGATTCCCGGCGGGGGGACGTGCTGGTCGCCACGGCGGGCAAGGTGTGGACGGGGAGCGGCGTCCTCACCCCAACCGTCCGTGGGGCCCCCCGGGTGGCGCCACCCACCGCGGTACCCGCATTGTCGGAGGTGCGGGACCCCTGAAAGCCCGCGTGGTCGTTAAAACCCACGCGGGTGTGTAAGGGGCTCGGGGTCAGGCCGGGGTGTGGTATCCCCCCGGCTGATGACGTACGTCCCCTCCCCGGGGGAACTTGGGGCCCGGCCTTGAGGTGTGGCCGGTCATGTTTCGGGGCACCTCTTGGCCGGTGGGGGTATACCCTGGGGGACAGGAGCCGCGGTGGGCAGCGGGAAAATTAGAAATGAAGAAGAACACTAATACCATTAACAATATGAGTGAGACGAAAAAGATCTCTACGAAAGAGGGGAGAATGTCTGCGGATACCACAGACGAAGAAGGAGATGTCGAGGGAAGAGTAACTCCAGTAAGTCTCGGGAACTTAAGAGTTCCTGGAGGCTCCGGTGGCTCTAGTCCCTCCCCGGGAAGGAAAACCAGAAGCATGGCATTAAAAGGCATGCCGCTGGTAAAAAAAGAGTGCAAAGTGATGCTCACGAAAGAGGACTACGTCAATTTCTCCCCCTGCTTGGAGGACCGGGATGGAGAAATAAAAAGTATAGAAGGGACTCTCCAAAGTGAAACATTAGTACCCAATGAGGACGCAGAAATGGGACAGGTACAACGGCCTAGAATCATTAGTATCCAGCCTGTAAATATGAAGGTGGAAAATCTTCTACCGCTCAAGGAAGCTAGGGAGCTAATGAAAGCACCCAACGAGGCAGACATTCAATCCCTCTCTGACGGGGCCAGCCGTATGTCGCTGTCTCAAAGGCAACGAAGAATGGACAAGAGAGCGAGGAGACAATCCATGCGTCCAAACCCGGCTGTGGGCAGGAGGGAGAATAAAAGCAGGAGCAGGAGTCCAAGCAGAGAGATGTCCCCCTCAGCATCCAGTGTCTCTGGTATGGGAGGAGAGAGAGGAGACAAGACCATGGAAGGCTCCTGCATGGAATATAATATCAAGGATGTTGAGGACACGGATGCGATGACCGAAAGTGACTCAGCCGCTGAAGAGGAAAAAGGAAAAGGGCAGAAGGGAAAACCCCCAAAACCCCAAGAAATCATTGGACGGGCCAGAGCCATGGCGGAATACGCCAAGCAGCAAAGAGCGCTGCTGGATATTGCCGCAGAGAAAGAGCTATATGAGCAATGGACCGAAGCTAAAAAGACAAGGTCTATAGGACCAGTCATCGAGGCAGCCATGGTCAAAGAAATGGACATGGCTGCAAATGAAACTGACCTTGAAGGACAAGTAGAGGAAAGTTTCAAAGCGATACAGGGAGTGTTAACCCTAAAAAAGGGTTACAAGGGAACCACGCAAAAGACCCTAAGAGAGGCGGCAGATGTTCTCCGAAATGCTTTCACTCAAATGAAGAACCGAACGCAAACAGAGGAGAATCGCCGATTGGAAAAAGTCAATGCTCATCTGAGAGGAGAAATCGCAACTCTCCAAAAAGAAATGAGTAAGATGAAGGAGAATCTGGAATGGTTAAGAGGACAAGTTTCCAGGACATCCAGATTTCCCTTCGAACAGAAGGAATCCGAGCTATCCACCCCTAACCAGCCAACCGTGAGGAAAAGGAGGAGAGGAAACGAGGAGGACAATGCAACGGAACAGGACAAAGAAACCTGGATTCGTGCGGTTATGGTGCAAGTGGGCGCTATGATGAACGCTCGCTTTGATGCACTGGAGGAAAGACTCCTCCCCGAAAGAAGCTTCAGACAATCCCTAAACGCAAAAGGGAAAGAAGCTGCCACTGAAGGAAGGGGGAAAGAAAATACACTGAAGACACCCTTCGGTATGACTA
Organism: Prenolepis imparis; assembly: GCF_030444845.1. Classification (NCBI taxonomy): domain Eukaryota; kingdom Metazoa; phylum Arthropoda; class Insecta; order Hymenoptera; family Formicidae; genus Prenolepis; species Prenolepis imparis. Next base: position 26,264 of record NW_028141526.1, on the reverse strand, counting down.
AGGGAAGAGCGGGAGAAACAACCCTTCCCCAAAAGAATAAAGAGAAAACTGGAAACGCCAGGGATGGGAAAAAAGCGACACAGCCCATACCCTCCCAAAACGTAAGCCCTCCCACCCAAACATTACCACCTGTAGATGTCCAGGATACTGCCAAAAACAGAGAGGAGACTTGGATCACGGTGGTGAAAAAGGGCAAGAAAAGTGGAGCAAAAGACGCTCCGGTTAAAGAGATGAGGAAAGCCTTAGCACCGTCCGTGGCTCCCAGGAGTACAGACAAAGCAAAGGAGAAAAGGATGGCGGAGATAAAGGACAAGGGCAAAAACAAAAGCTTAGAGACGAAGACAAAGAAGGTTACAATTCGTCCCCCATCGTCGGCGGCAGTGGTCCTGTCTATGCCGAGAGAGAGCAATGTAAATAAGGAGGGGATGAATAATGGCGAAGAAAAAAACCTGGGAGATGTACTAGCAGAGGTCAAAGACCAGATTGACCTCAAAGAGCTGGGCATTAAATCTCTCAGACCCAAAAGGGCCATCACAGGGGCCATAATATACGAAGTCCCTGGCGAAGGTGAATCTCCCCGAGCAGACAGCAAAGAGAAGGCTGCCAAGCTAGAGGAGAAAATGAGAGAGGTTTTAGCGGGCAAAGGTGTAATAGTCACTAGACCTACAAAAACGGCGGAGCTGCGAATAGTTGGCCTCGATGACTCTGTCACCCAAGGAGATGTAGCAGCTGCAGTAGCGCAGAAAGGAGGATGCCAGAGGGAGAGCGTCAAAGTAGGAGACATCCGCGGTACGCCATCGGGGCTCGGATCCATATGGGTGAGATGTCCCGCCGAGGCGGCCAAAATTCTGGTTGAGGAGGGCAGACTCTTGGTGGGATGGATCTCGGCACGAGTCGAGGCGCTGAGACCCAGACCGCTACAATGTTATCGCTGTCTAGAGATCGGACACACACAACAGCGATGCAAGTCGACGACGGACCGCAGTGGAGTGTGCTACCGTTGCGGCCAAATAGGCCATAAGGCTAAGGAATGTGAAGCTGAACCGAGGTGCACCAGATGTGCTGATCTTAGCCTCCCAGCAATCCACAGAATGGGGAGTCAAGCGTGCGCCGCGAACAGCGCAAAAAAGACGGGCAGTAAAGTGAAGGCGCAAGCAATCCAAAGGAAAAAGGGGATTGACCAAGAGAAGGGGTCAAGGGGGAGCAAATCGAACGCTCACTCAAGTCAAAAGAAGGAGAGAGGTCCTGCGAAGGAGATCATCCTCTCCGAAGAAAATGAGAAGACAAAGGGGAGTAATGCAGTAATTCCCACCCCGGCGGTGAACGAAGAATCGCAAAGCTGCCGTATAGAGGAGAAAAGCCTGGAGGAGGCGATGGATACAAATTAAATGGATCGTCAGATTCTTCAGACAAATCTGAACCACTCCGCCAGGGCGCAGGACTTACTCATGCAGACTATGGCGGAGTGGAATATAAGCCTGGCAGTGGCGGCCGAGCCATATTACGTTCCCCCAGTTAGACCCGGGTGGCTGGGAGACGACGAGGGGCAAGTTGCCATTATAGGGAAGATAAGCCCAGGAAATCCGCCGCTGTCCCAAAAAGAAAAAGGAGAGGGGTACATAGCGGCGCTATGGGGAGAAATGACGGTGATTGGGGTGTACTTTTCGCCCAATCGGGACGTTGGAGAGTTTGAGCGCTTCTTAGAGGATCTGGGCGGAGTGATTACAAGGTCGCTCCCCAATCCAGTTCTCATTATGGGGGACCTAAACGCCAAGGCGGTGGAATGGGGATCCCCCGTAAACAATGACAAGGGAGAAACGCTCAACGACTGGATGGCTGAGCACGATTTGCGGATAGTAAATCGGGGTTCAGTGTACACCTGCGTGCGGCACAATGGAGGTTCAGTGATTGATATCACCTTTGGGACTCCAGCGGCCACGCGCAGGGTACACAAGTGGAGAGTCGTAGAAGAAATCGAGACTCTGTCTGACCACCGGTATATCCGGATGGCTGTAAGTGACCCCTCTCTGGGACAGCAGATGAGACAACGTCGAAAAGCGGGAAGAAATGCGCGGCAACCAAGATGGGCGCTCCGGCGCCTGGATATAGACACGTTGAAGGCTGCTGCGATTGCCAAGGCTTTAGAAGAGCCACCACAGGGACCTTTTGAAATCGAGGATGAAGCACTCTGGTTTAGGAAGGCATTAACAGAGATTTGTGACGCTGCAATGCCAAGAGTAGGGGCACCCTCCAAAGACAAAGCGGTGTACTGGTGGTCACAAACGATTGCAGACCTAAGGTCTAAATGCAATGAAAGAAGGCGACGATACACCCGTTGCCGCCGAAAACAGCATACAGTGGAGGAAGCGGCTGAATTGCATGAAGAGTATCGGGAAATCAAGAGGAATCTGCAGTCAGCAATAAAAACAGCTAAGGCCCAAGCCTGGGAGGAGCTAATAGAGACTCTCAATGATGATCCGTGGGGGCGACCGTACAAAATCGTGAGACAGAAGCTCCGAACACGTGCATCCGCGATCACCGAGAGTCTCCATCCGCAAACACTGCAAAGCGTGGTGGCAGCCCTCTTCCCAGAGGGTGAAGAACGGAACAACCGTAGGGAGAGCTTTATCCCAGCAGTGTTTTGGACAGAGGACAAGGAAGTGTCGGCGGATGAGCTAAAAAGAGCGGTGATAAAACTAAGGTCCAAGAACACCGCCCCAGGCCCGGATGGCATCCCGGGAAAGGCGTGGGTTATAGCACTGAGTGCCCTGGGTAGCCGTCTAAGACATTTGTTCAACGAATGTCTAAAGCAAGGCAAGTTCCCAAAGATATGGAAGGAAGCGGGCCTGGTGCTCCTCCCTAAAGAGGGGCGCCCTGCAGAATCCCCGTCGGCATATCGCCCTATATGCTTGTTAGACGAGGCGGGCAAATTACTGGAAAGGATAGTTGAGGCCCGCATCGTCAGGCACCTGTCGAGAAGGGGTCCCAACTTAGCTGAGTGCCAATTCGGTTTCCGAGAAGGGCTTTCGACTATTGATGCCATAGAAAGGGTGCGAAACCTCTCGGAGGAGGCGACATCCCGGGGTGGAGTGGCATTGGCGGTGAGTCTCGACATCGCCAATGCTTTCAACACTCTGCCCTGGGAAAGCATAAGGAGTGCGCTCGAGTATCACAGAGTACCTCCTTATATCAGGAGGATCAAGTACTCTGCGTTGATACCACTGCTTATCATATACCGGGGGCGGTATGGGGTTTTCTTCAGGAGGGAGACGGGATGTGGGGTTCCACAGGGATCGGTACTTGGGCCGCTCCTGTGGAACCTCGGATACAACTTTGTGTTGCGGGGCGCTCTCCTCCCTGGCATAAGTGCAACATGCTACGCGGATGATACGCTGGTGTTTGCCAGGGGGAGAGACTGGGAGGAGGCTACCCGCCGAGTGACAGTGGGCGCCACAATAGTCGTTGGTCGCATTCGTGCTTTGGGGCTGAACGTGGCCCTCCATAAGACGGAGGCCATATGGTTCGCCAAGTCAAAGAGGAACAGACCAGATCAGTCTCACTTAACAATTAGGGGAGTCCGCGTTGAAATCAGCTCCCACATAAGATATCTGGGACTGACTATTGATAGTCAATGGTGTTTCGAGGAACACTTTAGCCGCCTCGCCCCCCGCATCAGGGCGGCGGTTTCCGATTTAGGGAGACTGATGCCAAATATTGGGGGGCCGAAGGACAGAGCCCGTCGCTTTTATATGACGGCGGTGGGCTCGATGATCCTCTATGGAGCCCCCATATGGGCTGAAAGTCTGGTGGCCAGCAGAAGCAGCACGAGAATTGTGCAGGGGCTTCAAAGAAGACTGGCCACCAGACTGGCGAGGGGGTACAGGACCAACGCCTGTGAAGCGGCATGTGTCGTGGCGGGATCGCCACCGTGGATACTCTTGGCGGAATCGCACGCGGAGCTCTATAGAAGACGCAGGGAGATCCGACAAGGCGGGGCCATCCTTACACAGAAGGCAGCTGCGGGACTGAAGAATCAGGCTCGACAGCTCCTACTGTCCAAGTGGCAGAGTAGGCTCGAAGAAGCTACAGCAGGCCTGAGGGCCGTCGAGGCCATCCGCCCGGTATTGAAGGAATGGGTGGGGAGGCGGCACGGCGGGTTGACATACAGACTGGTGCAGGTGCTCACGGGGCATGGGTGCTTCGGTGAGTACCTGCACAGAGTTGCGAGGCGTGAGCCGACGACAGGATGCCACCACTGTGGTGCAGATCGGGACACGGCGCAGCATACGCTGGAGGATTGTCCAGCGTGGGATGAACAGCGCCGTGTCCTGGTGGAGAAGGTAGGGAGAGACTTGTCTCTCCCGACGATCATCGCGAAAATGGTTGAGGAAGAGGAAGCCTTTGCGGGAATGACCACATTCTGTGAAATGGTCATTTCTGCTAAAGAAGAAGCAGAGAGAGAAAGAGAAGCGGACCCCAATGCGGATTCCGTCCGAAGAGGAAGGAGGAGGGGCGGAACGCGAAGAGGGGCATACGCTCGAATGCCCTAGACTTGTATCTCCCTCCCTTCGATAAGATGAGAATAGAATTGGTGAGAGAACGGGACGGAGGAGGACAACACCGGCCTCTGAGCTGAATGTCTTCCCCCCTCCCGCTACGGAGGTTTCCTTTCCGAAGGAAATCTCCGGGAGTTGACCTCTAAGTTGATGGCCGAATCCTAACACCCTTTTGGGGGCGGAGGGAGCCACAGCTTGGGGGTCGGGGGACTGCAGGATTTCAATGGCGGGGGCCATTATAATCCATTGCACGCAGTCCCCTCCGAGGGGGAGAAGTGGTGGTGGCCCCACTTCTCCCTCTCAAGGAAGGTCGGCCTCAAAAACCGGCCTTCCTAGAAGGCGGGCGCGTTTCGGCGCGCGAGCGCGAGGAAACCTCCCGGTTGCATGCGTAAAGCGAACCCGGGGGGTTTCCCAGTTTTGCGCGAGGATGGCCACCGTCAGGGTTTAGTGGGTCGGATAGAGGGCCTTCCGCCCTCATCCATCCCCACATAACCCTCCACCTCCCCCGAGATGGAGGGTATGTGTTTAGCACATTCCCTGACGTAAAAAAAAAAAAAAAAAAAAGGTTAGGTTCTCTCTCGTGGGATGCGGCCTTGCCGTGGCGAGAGAGCTCACCCCTTGCAAGAGGATAGTCTTGCAAGGGGTGCTAACAGCATCCCGTACCCGAGTAACGTCGGGTACATCAACTCCCCGAGTCTGGGGAGTTTTCCCCAGTCCCGGGGAGCCCTCCCTTTTGGGAGGAGGGGGCCCACTTCCCCTATAGAGCCTCGGCTCGTATGTGGTAAGGGATGGCGACCCGGAATACAAACGCCCGGTGGCATGGCACCGTTAGGAGAGGGCATTGCACGGCGCTTCGGCGCTTGCCCTCCCGCCATGCATTTTGCGGCCCGGGCCGCGGGGTTCTTGCTCTGGTGTCTCGGGGGGGTATTTTTCGGGGGTTTTTCTCCCGGGGGTATTTTCCCCGGGGTCTCGGGGTGGGGATTTTTGCGGCCGGGGCCGCGGGGGAGGGGACCAGCTGTGATCACCCGAGGGGCATCGCCCGGAGGGGATCACAGCGGTCAGTCGTCGGGGCCGCTCGGACATATTCCGAGGCGGGGCCCGGCGACAAGACGTACCCCAGGGTGCTGGTTGGGAGTCTCCAGGCTGGGTAGCCTGGGTCTCCGTCCCAGCGTCCCTGGGGGGTAGCCGCGCCCGGGCCACTCGGACGTATTCCGAGCTCGGGCCGGGCGCGGCGTGGAGGTCACGCGTGGTTACCCGAGGGGCTCTGCCCGGAGGGGTTACCCAAGGGGCATAGCCCGGAGGGTGCCACGCGGACCTGCCGCCGAGGCCGCTCGGACTTATTCCGAGGCAGGGCTCGGCGGCGAGAGCAGGTACTCCTGGCCGGTCGGGACCGTTTCCCCTTCCGAACCGGCCGGTCAGGAGAGGCGTAGTCCCTTCCGCTGGACGTGATTCCCGGCGGGGGGACGTGCTGGTCGCCACGGCGTGTAGGGCAGGGCCGAGGAGCGGCGACCCTGTCCAAAGCGTCCGTGGGGCCCCCCGGGTGGCGCCACCCGCTGCGGTGCCCGCATTGTCGGAGGTGCGGGACCCCTGAAAGCCCGTGTGGGCGTCAAATCTCACACGGGTGTGTAAGGGGCTCGGAGTCTGGCCGGGGTGTGGTATCCCCCCGGCCAAGACATATGTCCCCTCCCCGGGGGAACTTGGGGCCCGGCCTTGGGGTGTGGCCGGTCATGTTTCGGGGCACCCCTTGGCCGGTGGGGGTATACCCTGGGGGACGGAGCCGCAGCGGGACAGCGGGATTAACCAAAAATGAGTAGTGACAATCAAACAAAAAATAATACTGATGGAGCGAGATTGCGGAAAGAACTGGAGGAGGCGTTCAACAAAGGAGACGCCTGCACTTCTCAAGAAGAGAAGTATTTTTGGCATGGGGACTTATTAAGGCCGGTCACAGTAAATCTGGTAGACCTGGCTAAGTGTGACTCGACCAGCAGCCTTTCCTCGACTCTTTCTAAGACGTCGAGTAAGAGCAAAGCCAAGGACGGTTCTGCGCAAAAGCGCCAAAAGAAAATAATGGAGCGTGAAAAGGCGAGAAGCAACACACTCGCGCAAAAGAGAAAAATGGCGGAATCCGTAACCTGCACGGACACAGATATAGATACAGACAATCTACTAAGCGAAGGGGAAGGGGAAGGCAATATTTCAAGACCTGTAACAACAACCATTCTCAATGAGAAAGATTTCCCCGCACTCCGTACTAGGTCACACATGTCGGTACAGGAACAGAAGGGAAAAGGAGAAGCCGGAAAGGGACAGGCTCCATCACCGGTGCCTGCAATCGGACAGGAACAGGCTCTAATACCAGTGCCTGTACTCGGGCAGGAACAGGCTCTGACACCAGTGCCTGCACTCGGACAGGAACGGGCTCTAACACCAGTGCCTGCACTCGGACAGGGACAAGCTCTAACGCCAGTGCCTGCACCTGGACAGGCTCTACCATCGATACCGGGCCAGCCACCAAGCACTGGAGAACAGGAAACACGGAAGGCTGAGAAAGCTAGGAGGAAAAAAGAAGAACAGGAAGCACGCACGGAACAAGTAATACTGGACCCCTTGAAAGAACCAAATCCAGGTAAATCGTACTACGACTTCCTTGAGAGGATAAGGGACAAGGGAGATGAATATAACGAGGCACCAATCCCTGACCTAGCAGCAATCGCCTCAGAGAAGGCGATGGCAATATATAAAGTGGCCGTGCTGTCAAAACAATTGAAAGGCCCATTGGTGAGACAGGCCAAAGAAGCAGCCGCAGATATGTGCGCGGCTGCATCAGTACTGGCTATAAGGGCGCAAAACCCGACAGAAACCTCAGCTGAAAAGCAAATAAGGGATCTGCAAAACCAAATACACCAGTTGAGGCTAGAGAAGCAGCAACTGGAGCGAAGAGTGGAACGGGAATACAGAAACAAACCTCGTAGAAAGCTCCATTCGGAAACATCAGATGACGAAAGGGAAGGACCGCTCAGCGCAGATAGCGCCAGGATAAAAACTAGGGCCAGAAAACGGATCGACAGAGCCCCACTTCCGCCCAGAAGTGGGGGGGTCCTGTCAACCCATGGAGATGGGATAATCAGGGAAACCTCGCTTCCACCAGAGGGTGGGGAAGCCTCCCTGATTGAGGACTATGAAATGCGGGGGGTCTCACCTCCACCACAAGGCGGGGGAATCCCGGGCATCTCAGGAATAGGAAGAACGAGGGGTCAGGACAGACACATAGAGATGATGGATGTTGTTAACAACGAGGAGGAACATTCATCCTTCTACCGTAGCGAGGACACCACCCAATCGGGTTGGAGAAGGGACAATCCCCCTCCTAACACAAAGGGGACAATGTATATAAAACAAGGACATGTTGAATACATTGTCCCACAAAATAAGAAGGAAGAGGAGGAGGCCAAGGAAAGGGAGAAATTTATGGCCATGGTGGCGATGATTGAAGGCATTGTTGTGAGGGAGCTGGACAAACGACTGGGCTGTCCCATAAATACATATGGGGAAACCCTGAAAAACAAAAAGGATGGTAAGCAGGAAAACAGGGAACAGCAACAACAACAGCCCAAATCAATAAAAAGAACAAAACCGGTAACAGCCGGACAAAGAAATCCGGCACAAGAGGAGAAACCTGCTGCTGCCAAACCAATGGTCAAGAGTATAGAGGTTGTCAAGAAGGCGGTCAGAGTTGTACCTGCTACAACTCTTAACCCACCTTCGCGGCCGGCAGCAGAAAGGGTCTCCAAGCCTAAGGTCAAGGAAACGGGAAAGGGAAATAAAACAGCCCCACCCCCACAGAAGCAGCCAGGTGCGAAATCTACGCCCCTGGCCACAGGGAAAAAAGAAGGGGCACTACAAACACCCCAGGCCCCAAAGCCTTCGAATACGGGCGCCCCTTCCTGGAGCGAGGTGGTCTCCAGGAGGGTAAGAAAAACCAAAACAGCAGCAGCGGCTACGAATGAGGTTGTTGCAGCTGCAAAGGGGAAGGGAGGCAAAGCAATTACAGCCGCCAAACCCTCCCAACCTGGCCAAGAGGCCAAATCGAAAAGGAGGAGAGAGCCAAGAACGGCAGCGATAACGCTGACGTGTCCTCCCGGAACTTATGAGAAAACTCTCCGGGAGGCCCGGCAGAAGATGGAGGCCAAAGGTCTAAATATGGAAGGAGCCAAGATTAGACGAGGAGTCACGGGCTCATATATCTTTGAGATTCCGGGGGCGGGCAGCCATGAAAAAGCAGATAAGTTCGCCCTCGGAATGAGGGAAGCCTTAAGAGGCACGGTGGGCGCAAGGGTGCAGCGCCCAACTAAAATGGCTGAGATAAGACTTCGGGGGCTCGATGAGTCCATCAGAGCCTCCGAAGTGATAAAAGCGATAGCCACAGCAGGTGGCTGCGAAGAAGAGGAAATCCACCTGGGGGAAATAAGAAAAACCCCAGGTGGAATGGGGATCGTCTGGGTCCGCTGCCCACTAACAGCAGCAAACCGCATAGTGGGTATGACCAATTTAAGGATAGGATGGGCACTTGTGCGCGCCGAAATACTGGACACCAGACCCCTCCAGTGCTACAAATGCCTGGAGGGGGGGCACGTGCGCGCGCGGTGCCCTAATAAAGAAGACCGTAGCGGTAAATGTTACCGATGCGGAATTGAGGGCCACGCAGCCAGGAACTGTGTGGCTGAAGTCAGCTGCCCGGTATGCGCAGACAAGGGACTTCCCGCCAAGCATAGGGCGGGAAGTAAATCGTGCATACCGGTGCAAAAGGGCAGAAGGGGAGTCCCACTTAATAAAGTAGTGAATCCCCCCTCCCCCAGGAAGGTCCTTACCCCCCCGGCGCGAGAGGTGGTGGGGCCTCAAACACAAAAAGAGGCTCCCCCCCTAATCGACCTAAATACTACGGTGGAGGCCCCGAAAGAACAAAGGCCTCCACGCATAAGGGGGGCTAAGAGGGAGGAGGAGAAACTCCCGGAAGGAGGCGCTAAGAAAACGCGCCTCCAACTAAATTTAATGGATGCAGATCCCACCGCTATGGAGGTGGGACCTGTGGTTGTAGTCGCAACTGAAGATGGCTTGTAAGGTGTTACAAGCCAATGTGAACCATTCAGGGCCAGCCCAGGATCTCTTCGTCCAGAATATGGCGGAGAGAGACTGCGGCCTGGGGGTCGTAGCCGAGCCGCACCGTGTACCAGAGAATAACTGGGTAAGTAGTACGGACGGCTTGGCTGCGATCACCCACAGAGGCGCGTCAAACTCCCCCCCGATGGAGCTTTTAAAATCGGGGGAGGGCACTGTCACGGTGAGATGGGGGTCCATCATTGTAGTTGGCGTGTATCTCCCGCCGAGTCTCAGTAGAAGAGACTTTTGCGGGAGATTGCACGCCATTGAGAGACAGCTGACGGAATACCACCCCGCCCCAGTGATCGTCGCGGGGGACTTCAATGCCAAATCAGACGCTTGGGGTTCCCCGCGCGGTGACTGGCGGGGTGGTCAAGTATTGGATTGGGCGGCGCGAAGTGGCCTCCTCTCCTGTAACAGAGGAAGGAAGGCCACATGTGTAAGGAGGCAGGGGGAGTCAATCGTAGACTTAACATGGATCACTCCCTCTGCCTCAAGGTTGGTGAGCGGGTGGGAGGTGCTGACGGAGGTAGAAACCATTTCTGACCACAGATACGTGGAGTTCTCCGTCGGTGCCTTCCCCCGCGAAGTAATAGAGCGCCGCCGAAACAGAGAGGCTGTCTCTCGAAGATGGGCCCTCAGGAAACTTGATCAGGACGCGTTTCTGGCCGCGGTCGAGGCGGCCCTGATGGTTCGAGGAAGGGATAATAGGGGGGACCTAGAGGAAGAAAGGGCTTGGCTGCTTAAAACGGTAAGCGATGCCTGTGATGCAGCCATGCCCAGGATAAAACGGAGGTCCCCCCGAAAAACTTACTGGTGGTCGGAGGAAATCGCTGAAGCAAGGCGAATCTCTGACCACGCCAGAAGGAAAGTCTGCAGGCGGAAGAAGTTCGAGCGGTTAGACCCCGAAGGATACCAGGACGCGTGGGACGCTTATAAAGGAAAGCGTGATGACCTACGCGTCCTGATAAGGAAGGCAAAGGCGAGAGCCTGGGATGAGTTGCTCTCCTCCCTGGATGACGACCCGTGGGGGCGCCCTTATCGCATAGTTTTGAAAAAACTAAAAAGTGGAGGCGCCCCAATCACGGAGTCTATGGACCCCCAATTCATCGGCCAAGTCGTGGACACCCTGTTCCCGCTGGAGGAGGGACATGCTAACCCGATTCCGGCGTTGGACTGGGTGTGGGACGAGGAGGCCATGGGGGTCACGGAGGGAGAGCTCCGGGATGCCATCAGAAAAATCAAAAACGGGAAAGCGCCCGGACCTGATGGCATCCACGGAAAAGTCTGGGCTCTCGCCCATCGGGGTCTTGCGGGGCCCATGCGGAGGATATACAACGAATGTTTCCGCATGGGCTCATTCCCACGAGAATGGAAGGAGGCAAACATCGTCCTCCTTCCAAAAGAGGGCAAGCCGAGGGATCAACCCTCGGCCTATAGGCCAATCTGCCTAATAGACGAGGCGGGTAAGATTCTTGAAAGAATCATAGTGGACCGCCTCGTCTACCACTTGTCCCGGGAGGGTCCTAATCTCAGCCAGGAGCAATACGGCTTCCGGGTCGGACGATCTACTATCGACGCGATACTTAAGGTTCGTTCGATCGCGGAGGCCGTAACGGAGGAAGGCGGGGTGTTGTTGGCGGTATCCTTAGATATATCAAACGCCTTCAACACCCTGCCATGGCACCGGATCGGGGCGGCCCTGGACTATCACCGGGTCCCCCCGTATCTGGTGTCAATCCTGGCGGACTACTTCCGGGACAGGCAATTGGCCTATACGGATAGAAATGCCGAGGAACAAAAGCGTCGAATGGCATGCGGGGTTCCGCAGGGGTCAGTACTGGGACCCCTACTGTGGAATCTCGCATACGACGCTGTTCTTCGGCAAGCCCTCCCCTCTGGCTGTCACACGGTGTGTTATGCAGATGATACGTTGGTGATGGCCAGAGGGAACTCGTGGGAAGAAGCAACCGCTCGAGCGAATCTCGCCGTTTGCCGCGTTGTGCGCTTTATAAGACAGATGGGGCTCAAAGTGGCGCCCCAAAAAACAGAAGCCATCTTCTTACATGATGGCTCTCATGGGGCGCCACCGAGAGCCCACATCCAAGTGGAGGACACCTCGATAGAGGTGGGGGCCTGCCTTAAATATTTGGGCCTCCACCTCGATGGAAAGTGGACCTTTCGAGAACACTTCCGCCGTATATCCCCTAAGGTAGAGAGGGCAGCAATGGCTCTTCAACGCCTGCTGCCCAATCTTGGGGGACCTGGCGGAAGTGTTCGAAGACTGTATGCTGGGACTATTCACGCCATGCTCCTGTACGGAGCCCCGGTATGGACGGAACGTCTGGAGGCCACCCGCGGCCCAAGAAATGCCTTAAGGCAAGTGCAGAGGCGGGTGGCCAACAGAATTTGCCGGGGCTACCGGACAGTGAGCTGGGCAGCTGTGGGGGTGCTCTCCGGAGTACCCCCTTTGGAGATGCTCGCCCGCATGTACGCGGACGTGTACACGCGTACACGCCAATATCAGCGGGCGGGCATCACAATGACGGAAAGTCTCCGGCATGCAGTGAGGGTCCACTCCCGACGGGCGTTGATCAGCAGATGGAAAGACAGCCTCGCAGATCAGAGGCTGCCAGGTCAGCGCACCGTCGGGGCCATAAGGCCCTGTCTAGAAAGCTGGCTAGACAGGGTCAAAGGAGGGGTGTCCTTCCATATGACGCAGGTGCTCACCGGACATGGTTGTTTCGGTGAGTACCTGCAAAGGATAGGGAAAGAGCGCACAACGCGGTGTCATCACTGCGGCCACGAGTGCGATACCGCCCAGCACACACTTGCAGACTGTGTTGCCTGGGCGGGTGAAAGAACGGAACTCGTGGCCGCTGTAGGGAGGGATCTGTCATTGCCCTCAATAGTGAGGGCAATGACAGATAATCAAGAAGTTTGGAAGGTGTTCTCCTCCTTCTGCAGCAAAGTTATGGTGCAGAAGGAGGAGGCTGAAAGAGAGAGAGAAAGGGAGGGAGGAGAGAGAGAGAGTGAAACGGAGGAAGGGGACGTGCCCCCTCTTTCCCCGGCATCGGCGGCCTTGGCCGTTTGTGGTGTCGGGGATCGGGGGGGGCGCGCCCCCGGCGCAAGTAGAGGAGAAAACAGCGAGGAGGAGGAAGGGGACGTGCCCCCTCTTTCCCCGGCATCGGCGGCCTCGGCCGTTTGTGGTGTCGGGGATCGGGGGGGGCCCGCCCCCAGCGTAAGAAGGAGTAGCGAAGAGGTGGAGGACGTGCCCCCTCCCGCCCCGCCGTCGGTGGGCTTGCCCACTTGTGGCGGCGGGGATCGGGGGGGGTACGTCCTCAGAAAAAGGAGGAAGAAGGGAGACGAAAGTGCGGAGGACAGGGGGGGGCCCTCTCTTTCCCCGCCATCGGGGGGCTTGCTCACCTGTGGTGGCGGGGATCGGGGGGGGCCCGCCTCATACATACCCGCGTCGAAACACGACGCGGGATGAGGTCTCCGGGGGGGGGCTGGGGACGTCTAAGTCCCGGGGCTCCTCCCCGAAGACCTCTCGAGAATTGGGGGCGCGGGCGCGTCGGCCTCGCTTAGGCGGGGCCGGTGCGGTCGCGCCCCCAAACGGGCAACCCCCTCGGTTGTGGCCGGGTCCTGACTCCCAAGGGAGCGGAGGTGGCCGCTGCCGGGGGGGCCGAGGGGAGGGGTCTTTCGCCTGCGGGGTCGCGCTTTGCTCGGCCTCGCGGGGTGCGACCTTTCCCCTCACGGACGTAGATGCGGCGGGAGGGCCCTCTCACCGGGAGCCGCAAGGCACCGGTGGGAGGGCGTCAACGCCGTAGAGGGTCCCCTTCCCCTTCAGGGAGGGGCTTCCCTGGTGAGGGCCTCCGGGGTGTTTTGCCGAATCCCCATTCCCTTTGGGAGGGGGAAGGAGCACCACTCTGGAGGCGGGGGGTGACGGCTCGAGCGGGACACTCGAGCCGTGACCCCGCCCCCCATCTTTTTTGGGAGGGCGCGGCGTGGGGTTGATACCGCCCTGCGCCGCAACCGCGAGAACCCG
>NW_028141526.1:0-7500 GCF_030444845.1 Prenolepis imparis | reverse complement strand
GGTTAGGTTAGGTTAGGTTAGGTTAGGTTAGGTTAGGTTAGGTTAGGTTAGGTTAGGTTAGGTTAGGTTAGGTTAGGTTAGGTTAGGTTAGGTTAGGTTAGGTTAGGTTAGGTTAGGTTAGGTTAGGTTAGGTTAGGTTAGGTTAGGTTAGGTTAGGTTAGGTTAGGTTAGGTTAGGTTAGGTTAGGTTAGGTTAGGTTAGGTTAGGTTAGGTTAGGTTAGGTTAGGTTAGGTTAGGTTAGGTTAGGTTAGGTTAGGTTAGGTTAGGTTAGGTTAGGTTAGGTTAGGTTAGGTTAGGTTAGGTTAGGTTAGGTTAGGTTAGGTTAGGTTAGGTTAGGTTAGGTTAGGTTAGGTTAGGTTAGGTTAGGTTAGGTTAGGTTAGGTTAGGTTAGGTTAGGTTAGGTTAGGTTAGGTTAGGTTAGGTTAGGTTAGGTTAGGTTAGGTTAGGTTAGGTTAGGTTAGGTTAGGTTAGGTTAGGTTAGGTTAGGTTAGGTTAGGTTAGGTTAGGTTAGGTTAGGTTAGGTTAGGTTAGGTTAGGTTAGGTTAGGTTAGGTTAGGTTAGGTTAGGTTAGGTTAGGTTAGGTTAGGTTAGGTTAGGTTAGGTTAGGTTAGGTTAGGTTAGGTTAGGTTAGGTTAGGTTAGGTTAGGTTAGGTTAGGTTAGGTTAGGTTAGGTTAGGTTAGGTTAGGTTAGGTTAGGTTAGGTTAGGTTAGGTTAGGTTAGGTTAGGTTAGGTTAGGTTAGGTTAGGTTAGGTTAGGTTAGGTTAGGTTAGGTTAGGTTAGGTTAGGTTAGGTTAGGTTAGGTTAGGTTAGGTTAGGTTAGGTTAGGTTAGGTTAGGTTAGGTTAGGTTAGGTTAGGTTAGGTTAGGTTAGGTTAGGTTAGGTTAGGTTAGGTTAGGTTAGGTTAGGTTAGGTTAGGTTAGGTTAGGTTAGGTTAGGTTAGGTTAGGTTAGGTTAGGTTAGGTTAGGTTAGGTTAGGTTAGGTTAGGTTAGGTTAGGTTAGGTTAGGTTAGGTTAGGTTAGGTTAGGTTAGGTTAGGTTAGGTTAGGTTAGGTTAGGTTAGGTTAGGTTAGGTTAGGTTAGGTTAGGTTAGGTTAGGTTAGGTTAGGTTAGGTTAGGTTAGGTTAGGTTAGGTTAGGTTAGGTTAGGTTAGGTTAGGTTAGGTTAGGTTAGGTTAGGTTAGGTTAGGTTAGGTTAGGTTAGGTTAGGTTAGGTTAGGTTAGGTTAGGTTAGGTTAGGTTAGGTTAGGTTAGGTTAGGTTAGGTTAGGTTAGGTTAGGTTAGGTTAGGTTAGGTTAGGTTAGGTTAGGTTAGGTTAGGTTAGGTTAGGTTAGGTTAGGTTAGGTTAGGTTAGGTTAGGTTAGGTTAGGTTAGGTTAGGTTAGGTTAGGTTAGGTTAGGTTAGGTTAGGTTAGGTTAGGTTAGGTTAGGTTAGGTTAGGTTAGGTTAGGTTAGGTTAGGTTAGGTTAGGTTAGGTTAGGTTAGGTTAGGTTAGGTTAGGTTAGGTTAGGTTAGGTTAGGTTAGGTTAGGTTAGGTTAGGTTAGGTTAGGTTAGGTTAGGTTAGGTTAGGTTAGGTTAGGTTAGGTTAGGTTAGGTTAGGTTAGGTTAGGTTAGGTTAGGTTAGGTTAGGTTAGGTTAGGTTAGGTTAGGTTAGGTTAGGTTAGGTTAGGTTAGGTTAGGTTAGGTTAGGTTAGGTTAGGTTAGGTTAGGTTAGGTTAGGTTAGGTTAGGTTAGGTTAGGTTAGGTTAGGTTAGGTTAGGTTAGGTTAGGTTAGGTTAGGTTAGGTTAGGTTAGGTTAGGTTAGGTTAGGTTAGGTTAGGTTAGGTTAGGTTAGGTTAGGTTAGGTTAGGTTAGGTTAGGTTAGGTTAGGTTAGGTTAGGTTAGGTTAGGTTAGGTTAGGTTAGGTTAGGTTAGGTTAGGTTAGGTTAGGTTAGGTTAGGTTAGGTTAGGTTAGGTTAGGTTAGGTTAGGTTAGGTTAGGTTAGGTTAGGTTAGGTTAGGTTAGGTTAGGTTAGGTTAGGTTAGGTTAGGTTAGGTTAGGTTAGGTTAGGTTAGGTTAGGTTAGGTTAGGTTAGGTTAGGTTAGGTTAGGTTAGGTTAGGTTAGGTTAGGTTAGGTTAGGTTAGGTTAGGTTAGGTTAGGTTAGGTTAGGTTAGGTTAGGTTAGGTTAGGTTAGGTTAGGTTAGGTTAGGTTAGGTTAGGTTAGGTTAGGTTAGGTTAGGTTAGGTTAGGTTAGGTTAGGTTAGGTTAGGTTAGGTTAGGTTAGGTTAGGTTAGGTTAGGTTAGGTTAGGTTAGGTTAGGTTAGGTTAGGTTAGGTTAGGTTAGGTTAGGTTAGGTTAGGTTAGGTTAGGTTAGGTTAGGTTAGGTTAGGTTAGGTTAGGTTAGGTTAGGTTAGGTTAGGTTAGGTTAGGTTAGGTTAGGTTAGGTTAGGTTAGGTTAGGTTAGGTTAGGTTAGGTTAGGTTAGGTTAGGTTAGGTTAGGTTAGGTTAGGTTAGGTTAGGTTAGGTTAGGTTAGGTTAGGTTAGGTTAGGTTAGGTTAGGTTAGGTTAGGTTAGGTTAGGTTAGGTTAGGTTAGGTTAGGTTAGGTTAGGTTAGGTTAGGTTAGGTTAGGTTAGGTTAGGTTAGGTTAGGTTAGGTTAGGTTAGGTTAGGTTAGGTTAGGTTAGGTTAGGTTAGGTTAGGTTAGGTTAGGTTAGGTTAGGTTAGGTTAGGTTAGGTTAGGTTAGGTTAGGTTAGGTTAGGTTAGGTTAGGTTAGGTTAGGTTAGGTTAGGTTAGGTTAGGTTAGGTTAGGTTAGGTTAGGTTAGGTTAGGTTAGGTTAGGTTAGGTTAGGTTAGGTTAGGTTAGGTTAGGTTAGGTTAGGTTAGGTTAGGTTAGGTTAGGTTAGGTTAGGTTAGGTTAGGTTAGGTTAGGTTAGGTTAGGTTAGGTTAGGTTAGGTTAGGTTAGGTTAGGTTAGGTTAGGTTAGGTTAGGTTAGGTTAGGTTAGGTTAGGTTAGGTTAGGTTAGGTTAGGTTAGGTTAGGTTAGGTTAGGTTAGGTTAGGTTAGGTTAGGTTAGGTTAGGTTAGGTTAGGTTAGGTTAGGTTAGGTTAGGTTAGGTTAGGTTAGGTTAGGTTAGGTTAGGTTAGGTTAGGTTAGGTTAGGTTAGGTTAGGTTAGGTTAGGTTAGGTTAGGTTAGGTTAGGTTAGGTTAGGTTAGGTTAGGTTAGGTTAGGTTAGGTTAGGTTAGGTTAGGTTAGGTTAGGTTAGGTTAGGTTAGGTTAGGTTAGGTTAGGTTAGGTTAGGTTAGGTTAGGTTAGGTTAGGTTAGGTTAGGTTAGGTTAGGTTAGGTTAGGTTAGGTTAGGTTAGGTTAGGTTAGGTTAGGTTAGGTTAGGTTAGGTTAGGTTAGGTTAGGTTAGGTTAGGTTAGGTTAGGTTAGGTTAGGTTAGGTTAGGTTAGGTTAGGTTAGGTTAGGTTAGGTTAGGTTAGGTTAGGTTAGGTTAGGTTAGGTTAGGTTAGGTTAGGTTAGGTTAGGTTAGGTTAGGTTAGGTTAGGTTAGGTTAGGTTAGGTTAGGTTAGGTTAGGTTAGGTTAGGTTAGGTTAGGTTAGGTTAGGTTAGGTTAGGTTAGGTTAGGTTAGGTTAGGTTAGGTTAGGTTAGGTTAGGTTAGGTTAGGTTAGGTTAGGTTAGGTTAGGTTAGGTTAGGTTAGGTTAGGTTAGGTTAGGTTAGGTTAGGTTAGGTTAGGTTAGGTTAGGTTAGGTTAGGTTAGGTTAGGTTAGGTTAGGTTAGGTTAGGTTAGGTTAGGTTAGGTTAGGTTAGGTTAGGTTAGGTTAGGTTAGGTTAGGTTAGGTTAGGTTAGGTTAGGTTAGGTTAGGTTAGGTTAGGTTAGGTTAGGTTAGGTTAGGTTAGGTTAGGTTAGGTTAGGTTAGGTTAGGTTAGGTTAGGTTAGGTTAGGTTAGGTTAGGTTAGGTTAGGTTAGGTTAGGTTAGGTTAGGTTAGGTTAGGTTAGGTTAGGTTAGGTTAGGTTAGGTTAGGTTAGGTTAGGTTAGGTTAGGTTAGGTTAGGTTAGGTTAGGTTAGGTTAGGTTAGGTTAGGTTAGGTTAGGTTAGGTTAGGTTAGGTTAGGTTAGGTTAGGTTAGGTTAGGTTAGGTTAGGTTAGGTTAGGTTAGGTTAGGTTAGGTTAGGTTAGGTTAGGTTAGGTTAGGTTAGGTTAGGTTAGGTTAGGTTAGGTTAGGTTAGGTTAGGTTAGGTTAGGTTAGGTTAGGTTAGGTTAGGTTAGGTTAGGTTAGGTTAGGTTAGGTTAGGTTAGGTTAGGTTAGGTTAGGTTAGGTTAGGTTAGGTTAGGTTAGGTTAGGTTAGGTTAGGTTAGGTTAGGTTAGGTTAGGTTAGGTTAGGTTAGGTTAGGTTAGGTTAGGTTAGGTTAGGTTAGGTTAGGTTAGGTTAGGTTAGGTTAGGTTAGGTTAGGTTAGGTTAGGTTAGGTTAGGTTAGGTTAGGTTAGGTTAGGTTAGGTTAGGTTAGGTTAGGTTAGGTTAGGTTAGGTTAGGTTAGGTTAGGTTAGGTTAGGTTAGGTTAGGTTAGGTTAGGTTAGGTTAGGTTAGGTTAGGTTAGGTTAGGTTAGGTTAGGTTAGGTTAGGTTAGGTTAGGTTAGGTTAGGTTAGGTTAGGTTAGGTTAGGTTAGGTTAGGTTAGGTTAGGTTAGGTTAGGTTAGGTTAGGTTAGGTTAGGTTAGGTTAGGTTAGGTTAGGTTAGGTTAGGTTAGGTTAGGTTAGGTTAGGTTAGGTTAGGTTAGGTTAGGTTAGGTTAGGTTAGGTTAGGTTAGGTTAGGTTAGGTTAGGTTAGGTTAGGTTAGGTTAGGTTAGGTTAGGTTAGGTTAGGTTAGGTTAGGTTAGGTTAGGTTAGGTTAGGTTAGGTTAGGTTAGGTTAGGTTAGGTTAGGTTAGGTTAGGTTAGGTTAGGTTAGGTTAGGTTAGGTTAGGTTAGGTTAGGTTAGGTTAGGTTAGGTTAGGTTAGGTTAGGTTAGGTTAGGTTAGGTTAGGTTAGGTTAGGTTAGGTTGGTTAGGTTAGGTTTGGTTAGGTTAGGTTAGGTTAGGTTAGGTTAGGTTAGGTTAGGTTAGGTTAGGTTAGGTTAGGTTAGGTTAGGTTAGGTTAGGTTAGGTTAGGTTAGGTTAGGTTAGGTTAGGTTAGGTTAGGTTAGGTTAGGTTAGGTTAGGTTAGGTTAGGTTAGGTTAGGTTAGGTTAGGTTAGGTTAGGTTAGGTTAGGTTAGGTTAGGTTAGGTTAGGTTAGGTTAGGTTAGGTTAGGTTAGGTTAGGTTAGGTTAGGTTAGGTTAGGTTAGGTTAGGTTAGGTTAGGTTAGGTTAGGTTAGGTTAGGTTAGGTTAGGTTAGGTTAGGTTAGGTTAGGTTAGGTTAGGTTAGGTTAGGTTAGGTTAGGTTAGGTTAGGTTAGGTTAGGTTAGGTTAGGTTAGGTTAGGTTAGGTTAGGTTAGGTTAGGTTAGGTTAGGTTAGGTTAGGTTAGGTTAGGTTAGGTTAGGTTAGGTTAGGTTAGGTTAGGTTAGGTTAGGTTAGGTTAGGTTAGGTTAGGTTAGGTTAGGTTAGGTTAGGTTAGGTTAGGTTAGGTTAGGTTAGGTTAGGTTAGGTTAGGTTAGGTTAGGTTAGGTTAGGTTAGGTTAGGTTAGGTTAGGTTAGGTTAGGTTAGGTTAGGTTAGGTTAGGTTAGGTTAGGTTAGGTTAGGTTAGGTTAGGTTAGGTTAGGTTAGGTTAGGTTAGGTTAGGTTAGGTTAGGTTAGGTTAGGTTAGGTTAGGTTAGGTTAGGTTAGGTTAGGTTAGGTTAGGTTAGGTTAGGTTAGGTTAGGTTAGGTTAGGTTAGGTTAGGTTAGGTTAGGTTAGGTTAGGTTAGGTTAGGTTAGGTTAGGTTAGGTTAGGTTAGGTTAGGTTAGGTTAGGTTAGGTTAGGTTAGGTTAGGTTAGGTTAGGTTAGGTTAGGTTAGGTTAGGTTAGGTTAGGTTAGGTTAGGTTAGGTTAGGTTAGGTTAGGTTAGGTTAGGTTAGGTTAGGTTAGGTTAGGTTAGGTTAGGTTAGGTTAGGTTAGGTTAGGTTAGGTTAGGTTAGGTTAGGTTAGGTTAGGTTAGGTTAGGTTAGGTTAGGTTAGGTTAGGTTAGGTTAGGTTAGGTTAGGTTAGGTTAGGTTAGGTTAGGTTAGGTTAGGTTAGGTTAGGTTAGGTTAGGTTAGGTTAGGTTAGGTTAGGTTAGGTTAGGTTAGGTTAGGTTAGGTTAGGTTAGGTTAGGTTAGGTTAGGTTAGGTTAGGTTAGGTTAGGTTAGGTTAGGTTAGGTTAGGTTAGGTTAGGTTAGGTTAGGTTAGGTTAGGTTAGGTTAGGTTAGGTTAGGTTAGGTTAGGTTAGGTTAGGTTAGGTTAGGTTAGGTTAGGTTAGGTTAGGTTAGGTTAGGTTAGGTTAGGTTAGGTTAGGTTAGGTTAGGTTAGGTTAGGTTAGGTTAGGTTAGGTTAGGTTAGGTTAGGTTAGGTTAGGTTAGGTTAGGTTAGGTTAGGTTAGGTTAGGTTAGGTTAGGTTAGGTTAGGTTAGGTTAGGTTAGGTTAGGTTAGGTTAGGTTAGGTTAGGTTAGGTTAGGTTAGGTTAGGTTAGGTTAGGTTAGGTTAGGTTAGGTTAGGTTAGGTTAGGTTAGGTTAGGTTAGGTTAGGTTAGGTTAGGTTAGGTTAGGTTAGGTTAGGTTAGGTTAGGTTAGGTTAGGTTAGGTTAGGTTAGGTTAGGTTAGGTTAGGTTAGGTTAGGTTAGGTTAGGTTAGGTTAGGTTAGGTTAGGTTAGGTTAGGTTAGGTTAGGTTAGGTTAGGTTAGGTTAGGTTAGGTTAGGTTAGGTTAGGTTAGGTTAGGTTAGGTTAGGTTAGGTTAGGTTAGGTTAGGTTAGGTTAGGTTAGGTTAGGTTAGGTTAGGTTAGGTTAGGTTAGGTTAGGTTAGGTTAGGTTAGGTTAGGTTAGGTTAGGTTAGGTTAGGTTAGGTTAGGTTAGGTTAGGTTAGGTTAGGTTAGGTTAGGTTAGGTTAGGTTAGGTTAGGTTAGGTTAGGTTAGGTTAGGTTAGGTTAGGTTAGGTTAGGTTAGGTTAGGTTAGGTTAGGTTAGGTTAGGTTAGGTTAGGTTAGGTTAGGTTAGGTTAGGTTAGGTTAGGTTAGGTTAGGTTAGGTTAGGTTAGGTTAGGTTAGGTTAGGTTAGGTTAGGTTAGGTTAGGTTAGGTTAGGTTAGGTTAGGTTAGGTTAGGTTAGGTTAGGTTAGGTTAGGTTAGGTTAGGTTAGGTTAGGTTAGGTTAGGTTAGGTTAGGTTAGGTTAGGTTAGGTTAGGTTAGGTTAGGTTAGGTTAGGTTAGGTTAGGTTAGGTTAGGTTAGGTTAGGTTAGGTTAGGTTAGGTTAGGTTAGGTTAGGTTAGGTTAGGTTAGGTTAGGTTAGGTTAGGTTAGGTTAGGTTAGGTTAGGTTAGGTTAGGTTAGGTTAGGTTAGGTTAGGTTAGGTTAGGTTAGGTTAGGTTAGGTTAG
>NW_028141525.1:0-31711 GCF_030444845.1 Prenolepis imparis | reverse complement strand
AAGCAGTGGTATCAACGGCAGAGTACTCCAAAAATAACAACACCCATCAAAGCAATTTATGTAATATTTGATAAGCATCTTCTCGTCCTTCAACGATGAATATGTTTTCCATCTCAAATATATCAAGTTACTTCTTGTGGACCATTACAACTCACACATCTTTGGCAATCAATATATTACATGTTTTTTTCGTTCATCAAGCTCATATCATTAAGGACTTAATTTTTATATTCATCGTTTGAAGGACGAGAAGATGCTTATCAAATATTACATAAATTGCTTTGATGGGTGTTGTTATTTTGGAAATCTTCTGTGGGATTAATGTTAATTTGATTACTAAAAAATGATTGTAAGTAGTAATGATTGGCAAATTAATTCGATAACTTACATCACCCCGCCATGTCAAATAAGACCGTTTTTGTTCTTTTATATGTAACATCTCGGAAATTGGTCTTTTATGATAATTGCTTTCGCGGTCTAAAATTTTAACATTATTCCAATCCAAAGCATGGTTTTGATTTGTAATATGTTCTGAAATCACTGACTGCTTTGTTGGATCTAATTTTATATTTTCTTATGTGTTCTTTGATTCTAGATCTTAACTGTCTTTTTGTCTGCCCCACATAGGAAACGTTACATTCTGAGCAATTTATTTTATAAACTACATTATAAGATGGATTCCCGTTATCTTTATATATTTATATAAATTTATTAAGTTTATTAAGTATTCTGTATCCCACCTTTATGTTTCGATTTTCTCATTGAATGGGTAATCGATTCGGAAATCGAGTTGATGTATGGTATAACTAAGAACTTATTTTCAGCATTTTTTTTTTTTAGTCAACCGTGATGAAGTTATTTCATTGTTGTTGTTGAATTTGTTCTTAATGAGGTATTTTATCCTGCGATTGATTTCATCAAAAAAATGAGATGGAGAGGAAAACCGTTGCAGAGCAATATATTTATAATTTTCTCTAAATTCTTTTTATGGAAAGTATGATGTGATAATAGCAATGCTCTGTCAACTAAATTATAAATCGTACCTATTTTATGACAAATAGGGTGATTGGAATAAAAAGATAGTGATCTTCCTGAAAAGGTTTTTTTCTGGAACCAATCTATATATATTTTGTTGTTATTAACTATGATATTTAAATCCAAGAAACTCATGCAACGATCGGCCTCCCATTCAACAGTAAATTTTAATCTATTGTTACAATTGTTAAATCTTTCAACGATGTCTGTTATTGTATTCGCTGGTGCTGCTAATATGATATCATCTACATAGCGATAGTAGAATGATATTGCTGTATCTAATGTGTTTATAATGGAATTTTCTAGATCTTGCATAACTAGGTCTGAAATTATTGGCAATAACGGAGAACCCATGGGAGTACCATAAGTTTGTTTGTAAATTTTTTCATTGAATATGAAATAAGTAGATGATAAAACAAAGTTACCCAGTGAGCATTATTGAGAGGAAGAGCTCTTTAAGAGAACTTTTGAAGACTTCATTAATTTTTCTCAAAAATGATATTAGTAAGTTATCTTTTTTGTAAGATATCTTTCAGAAGAGCTCTTTATGTTGTCTATTCATAGATGTCTGTAGAGTCTCTAGCAAGCGTGCTATTTTACGAACCCCGCACATGGGCAAGCCTCATATACGTGTGTGAACTGCGTGCTCTGAGTTGAATTTCAAGGAGATAGCATTTACGTTCTTCGATATTAACGTTTAATCTTTCTTTCTTAAATTATAAATATTATTATTAAATATGTATTTGAGCATAAAATAGAGATTATATATTTTCATATATATTTTTGTTATTTGTTCTATGTTGCCTCTATATCCAACCAAAGAAGTTGGGTTACGTCTGCAAAAGCATGTTGCAATCATAAAGTTTTTTTATTCAAAGTCTATGGGCATTTTGAAACCTGTTTTAATTTTAATAAAATGTTATAAAAGAAATGTATACTAAGAGTTATATTTTTTTAAATATAAAAAAATATGTAAAAATATAATACTACAAATAGCAATTCTTAACGGTAATCTTTTTTTGATATTTAAAAGAAGTCAGATTGTGGAATTCTTTTAGATATCGTTTATGTGATGTCTTTCTTTCCTCTAAAATCGACGCATTGGAGGACTTATTGATATCATAATATTATCATTTTGATGGAGTTATCGGAAGTCCGACTCTTAAACTTGAGTACTTTATGAATTTCTTTTGATAATATATTGCTCACTGGGTAACCATGAAAATAAATTTCTCTTTTGGAATTTTTGTGTGTAGTTTAATATAATTCCATCTGTTAATAATACTTCCAATTGCAAGATCTAGAGGTACATTTGTAAAAAGTGAAACCACATCAAGTGAAATTAAAACATCCTGTTCTCTTAATGTTTTTCCATTCTCCATTTTTCTCCCACCCGTAAGCAGTCCCAGCTCTCATACGAAGCTTGTAGCGGTCCTTGCGGGGGATGACGTCATGCGGGGAAGGGGGAACGTGACGCTAGAGACTGAGAGGCTAGGGACCGAGAGGCTAGGGACTACGAGGCTAGGGATCGCGAGAGATAGCGCTTAGAGGAGACTAGGGACCGAGAGGCTAGGGATCGCGAGGCTAGGGACTGCTAGAGAGATAGCGCTTAGGAGAGAAGGAGAGAGCGCGAGGTGAACGCGAGAGAAAGAGAGCGAGAGGCGCACGCGAGAGATGACGCAGTGAGGGAAAAGAACAGGAATTTTTAAAATGAATATATTAATTTAATATCAATTATTTTTAATTATGAATAAATATGTATTATACATTTGTTTGTGTGTGTGTGTGTGTTTAAAAGAATATAAATGGATATAAATGTATATAAATGTATATAAATGTGAATATAAATGTGAATATATAAATGTGAATATAAAGATAAGAATATAATGATAAGAATATAAAGATAAGAATATAATGATAAGAATATAAAGATAAGAATATAAATGAATATTATAATATATATATAAAAATTGTCGGTGGTGGAGGTGGCTACGGTGGAACCGACGATGGAGCGGCGGCAAGATGTGTGGCGGTGAGGCGGCCGGGCGGCTGTGCCGACGATGGTGGGGGTGGCAAGGCGGCAAGCGGTGGTGCGACCGGGTAGGGCTTCTTCTACAACAAATTATATATTAAATATATTATTATTTACATATTAATATTTTAATTTATTATAAGAAAGACACATACCAATTCCAATCTTCATCCTCTGGATATGGCTCCTCCCCAAGCATTGGTCTCAAGTTGAAGCGATCCTCATAATCGAAATGATCATTGTTTTGTTCGGGGAGGTCACCCCACAACCAATCATGAAGTTCACGATCCACCCGCCGCCAATACCTCACATCTCTCCTTCTTTCTATATTCACAAAACCATCAATTTGAACGTCAGACATCATAAAGCTCTGGAAAAAATATTAATATCATTAATAATTAATAAAAACAACATAAGAAAATTAAATTAAAAACAAAAATTAAATAAATTAAAATAAAAAAATTAATATATATGTATATAATAATAAGCCTTACCGGCATTGCGAAGAGGCAGAATATGGCCCTTACGACACATTCAATGAATCGTCTTCCTTCAAACTCATCTCGAAATATATATGGTGTCCCCAGGAAGGGGACATTCCGGAATAGTCCCGTAATTAGCGATTCAAAGAAGCGCCGCTCAAATATCTCTCCAATAAATTCCATTTTTTTAAAAACTGTTTAACACTTTATTCTAGCACTTACACTGGCACTTCGCTCGGCGACTGTTCGAGACTTTTTGATGTGGAGACAGACTCTCTCCATAAGCTTCAGCTCCATCTCAAACTTTCCACAAAGGAATACCATAGTGATAAATATCTGTTTATAAATTCGAGCTGCCTGCGCTCACTGTCATACTGTTTTGTTTGTACCCTCGAAAAGGGCCACGAGAGCGCTTAGAAGAGAGAGAGCGTGAAGCGTTTACTAGAGATAGCGCGCGAGAGAGATGTAGCGGCGAAGAGCGCGAGAGATGACGCGCGAGAGAAGAAAGAGATGGCTCGGCGAGGTACATGAAAGAGAAAGATAGCGCGACGCTAGGGACCGCGAGAGAGCAAACGCTTTAGGAGAGCGTGAAGCGTACGCGAAGCAGAGAGAATTTAATTCTACTAATATTTTAATAATAAATTTTTATAATTTAAATAATGTCGCGATGAGGGAGAAGGACGTCTTATTCTAGAATAAATATATTTTTCTTTTAATATTAATAATTTTTAATTATATATGCGTGTAATACAGGTGTATCTGAATATAAGAAAAAATTGAATATATAAAAATAATATATCAAATAATTGATATTAAATATAAAAGGAATAATATAAGAATATAAAAATTTAAAGAGTATAGAATTTAAAATATAAGAATATAAAATTTAAAAAAAGAGTATAGAATTTAAAATATTAAAAAATATATAAAAAGGTAATAGATAATAAAATAAATTAATATTATAAATGATAAAAATTAATAATATGAAATAGACCCACCCCCCCCCCGGCAGTGGATGTGATAACGGCGGTGGGGCGGCAAACGGAGGTGCGGCGGTAGCTGCGAGGCGGTGAGACGGTCGGGCAGCAGGCGATGGTGGGGGCTGCGCCGTGGATGCTCCTTCTATGACGGACAAAAATTTTTTATTAATTATTTTAATAATTTTTAAATTAAAAAGAAATACTTACAACACACTCTCAATCTTCGTCCCTCACATCCAACTCATCGTTTTCTAGGTCCGCATCCGGAATATTATGTTCTGACAACACATCTGATTTGATCTGATTGGATGGCAATAGCAATGGTGGCCATGGTGGCAATGTCATAATCATTGGGTTCCTTTCAACTTTCACTTGTCCACTTAAAAAATGCAATATCTTTTGATATCGACGCTGAAAACACGCGATTTCGTTGTGTTTAGATGATATGACGCAGTTACATACGGTAGTTCCCATTAATTTCCTTTCATGAAATTGCAGAAAATGGGTCACATCTCTTGCTTGAGGTTTTTGCACATCAAGTTCGCGATTTCTTAAATAATGCACCATCGAAGTCACTGGAATGTTTTTCAATCTTTCCTGAGACGCCATCTTCACTTTCAGAGTTCTCACTTTAAGTGTTTTAATTTTTTTAAACAGTTTATTGTGTGCAAATAGGGCATAGACTGCACGATACTATTTGAGACACTGATAATCGACATTCGCAGCATCTATCTCCCAAAAGTAAAATGTATCTTTCAGTATCGTGTTTCCGCACAGCACGAGCACGTGAAAATAAGTCATTGACTCGCAAAAAACATGTTGTGCAAAATTTGCCGTTATTAAATTCATAATAAAAAGAAATGCAACACATTTTTTGTAGTTCGTCAATATCGTGGATATCAGCTCGTTTTAGAACTCGCACTTGTTTTTGTTCAGTAAGGCTCGCACTACACTCACTATCGTAATCGGAGTCTTCTAAAATTCTTATATTATCATCATCATCATCATCGGATGATTCTTCTTCTATGTTCATAACTTCTTCATTGTTCACTTCTTCGACATCTATATACATGTCTTCATCTTCCTCAATAGCCTCATTATTCTCAAAGGCCTCTTCTCCATTTTCGATGGCAATCACATCTTCATCACTATCTTCGATGATAATTACATCTTCTATATTCATTTCTTCTCACTTGCAATTCACACATGACACTTAGCTCTTTACTATATGAATACTGAAGACTTTTTGACGCGGAAACGGACCCACTCTCCATAAGCTTCAGCCCCATCCCTCTTGAAATTCCACAATGGAATATCATAGTAATAAAATCGGGCGCTATCTGTTTATAAAAAAATTCAAGCGGCCGGACATCGGCACTCCCTAAACAATGAGAAAGAATTTCGCTTAGGGGGAGGGGAAAGGTACCGCAAAGGCTGCCGAATATCGGCGCGTAATGCAACACGGTCTTTTACCGCGAAAAAAAACACGTGTCCCGACGTGTTCATTGCGATAAGCGCGACCTCCCAAGATCCCCTCAGATGATGGAGGGAGGGGGAGGTACCGCGAGGGCGGCCGAATGTCGGCAAAATTATCGCAAAAGAATTCTTCCTAAACAATGAGGAAGAAACGTCGCAGCTTTTGGGCAGGGGAGGGGGAGGGCGGAAGTACCGCCAAAGCGCGTCGCCTCATGGTGGGGGGGAGGGGAAGTACCGCGAGGGCGGCCGAATATCGGCGCTCACTTTGCGGTGTTTTGTTTAGAATAAAACATGTTAGATAATTCAAAGTAATACAATACGCTGTTTTGTTTATGAAAAACAATACGCGATAAGCGTCTCCCGCACAGCGATAAGCGCCCCCGCCCCGCGTGACGTCATCCCCCTCGCCGACAAGATCCCCCCCGCCCCGCGTGACGTCATACCCCCTCGCCACGGAGAACCCCCCGCCCCGCGCCCCCCTCGGAGGACCTGAGTTAGAACCGGCCTAGTATTCCTACTACAAACAAAAAATACATACACCTCAACAGATATAAAATGCATAGATATTTATAATAAGAAATGATCGAGTAATAATAAATAGCATATAATTATAACAAAATGGTTATTCCTTGTAACAATCAGCAAAGAATAATGATGAATTATTTTAATTATATGATATAGTATAATAAGGCTTCTTTAAATTATAATTAAATTATTACAATGAAGAAAGAGAGAGAGAGAGAGAGAGAGAGAGGGGGGGGGGGGAGAGAGAGGGAGAGAGAGAGAGGGAGAGAGAGAGGGAGAAGGAGAGGGTGATGGAGAGAGAGGGGGGCGAGGGAGAGGGAGAGGGAGAGAGAGTGAGAGAGAGAGTGGTGGGAGGGAGGGAGGGAGGGAGTGGGTGAGGGAGGGAGAGAGGGAGAGAGAGAGAGAGGGAGAGGGAGAGGGAGGGAGAGAGTGAGAGAGAGAGAGAGAGAGAGAGAGAGAGAGAGAGAGAGAGAGAGAGAGAGAGAGAGAGAGAGAGAGAGAGAGAGAGAGAGAGAGAGAGAGACCAATAAGATGCAAACGCAAAACTAAAATATATTGGTATTTATATATATTATGATCGTCCTCTAGTCCTTAATATATCCGACTGACATAGAAAAATATTATCTAATAATATTCTATCATAAAAACAAAGTTGTAATGTTCTTATATAAGGAATTTTATTTTGTGCACTTACCTAATATATTCCAATGATGACGACACCTTATATTTGAACTAAATACAAAAATTTTAGCGTAGTGGATTTGTAGGTTATTAGGAAAACTAGGCCGATTCTAACGTTGGTCCACTGATAGGGGCGAGGGGCGAGGGGGGTTCTACAGGGCGCGGGGTATGACGTCACGTGGGGTGGGGCTATCTCACTGGTGCGGGGGCTGACGTCACGCGAGTGGAGGGGATGTTACGACAAAGGAGGGGGAGTTTTCTGAGTGCAATATTTGTAGATGGTATCTTTACGACTTTTTTATGAGGGATCTTAGACATTTTTCCAAAAAGGTATAGAACAAGCGCCGATGTCCGGCTGCTCAAACTTGTCAACGGAGCGTTCTAGAGTCCATTAAAACTATGTTCTTTTCATTTTAAGTCCATAAAATCATTAGGATATTATGGAAAGGAATGATGGTTTTAAGGCCGACGCTGCGACGAACATGTCAAAACGTTATTTATAGGTGCAAATGTAAAAGCCTTGACATTCGGCACCTTTGTACCCTCGCAGAAAATCAGTCGTAAACGAGAGCGAAACATCTTCCTTAATATTTTTAAGGAAGAATTGCAACGTATCAGCGCCAAGGTTCGGCTGCTTGTAACCGGAGCGTTCTAGAATCCATAAAACTATGTTTCTCATTTTATGGACATTTTATCATTAAGATATTCTTTTGTGGAAATTTAGGAAATTTTGAGGGGGATGAGGCTGCGACGAACATGTCGAAACGATATTTATATAAGTGCAAATGTAAAAGCGTTGACGTTCAGCAGCTTTGTACCCTCGCAGAAAATCGATCGTAAACGAGAGCGAAACATCTTCCTTAAAATTTTTAAGGAAGAATTGTGATAATTTTGAGAGGAATGGGGGTTGAAACTTATGGAGAGAGTCTGTCTCCGCATCAAATAGTCTTTAGCATTCGTATAGCACAGATCAGAGTAAAAGAAATGGATGAAGATATTATTATGACTGAGGATAGTGATAATGATATAGAAATTATAGATATTGCGGAAGATAGTGATGTTGATGTAGATATTATAGATATTGCGGAAGATAGTGATAGAGAAGAAAATGACATAGTGAGTGAATCAACAGACTCCGATTATAATAGCGAGCACGGCGGGGACTTGGATATAATTGAACAATTATTGGGAGTGCCTGTAATCAGCAACATAAATGTTGTAACGAGAGTGTGCGCTATATATTCATATTATATACCTGAAGATTATATTAAATTATGCACTGCTTGTGTAGTACGAAATGCGGAACTATTTGTAAACATTTGTGCCATACGCATGCATTGTACCACTTCTTATGAAGTGATTATAGAAGAGTGGTGCAGCGATTGTCACGCTCTGCTGCATCTGATATTCACGCGGAACACGTGTGTCCACTTTGTAATCATTGTAAGTATCCGTTTTATATTTATAATAAATTAAAAATTTGAAAAAACAAAAGTAAAATTCACTGTTTCTATTTTCAGTATAAGACGCAGCCTCCACTCTACTACCTCACCAGTCATCGCTGCAGTCACTGTAACCACCTCCATCGCCCGACCACCTCACAGCTGCCGTTGCCGCTAGCATTTTTTTTTTTAATTTTACATTTTATATTAATTTTTATTCATATATTTTCATTTTTATTTCATATTTTCTTTTATCCATTCAATTTCATACTTATATCTTTGATATTGAGAGCCGATAAAAATATTCTTAATTTTCTTCTATATTAATTTATATTTACATTTCATTGTATTCTTTTATATTATATCTATTTTTAAATTTTACATGCTTTTATATTTTTAATCACACACATACACACACACACACATTTTATGAATAAAAATTATTATTAATAGAAAAAAATTCTCTCTTGCGAACACCTCACGCTCTCCAAAGCGCTACCTCTCTCGCAGTCCCAAACCTCGCGCTATCTCTCTTTCATGTACCTCGTTGCAACATCTCTCTCCTTCACGTTCGCCTCGCGCTATCTCTATCTTCTCTCGCGGTCCCTAGCATCACGTTCCCCTTCACGGCATGACGTTATCACCGCAAGGACCGCTACAAGCTTCGTATGAGGGCTAGGGAACTGTTTACGGGTGGGAGAGAGTGCGGATTGGAAATGCGTGCAAAGATATTACATCATAATTTAAACTTAAAATCTCTTTATTCTTCTCTCTTTTACATTTTTTTTTTTCATGCATATTATGGAGTAAAAAGTAAAGCTACCAGCTCGCAATCGATGAGCTGATGCTTAGTGAAGGCGTCGCTAGCGCGTATTATATTTAGTACTTTTTTATTAGCCGTTACATTAGACTCGATATTTGAAAATTGTGTAAATTTAACATCGACTGTCTCGGTAATTTTAATCAATCGATCAAAAGATACATCAATGCATGGATCGAGATCGAACATACGGTGTAACGTCGATTCGATCATCATCATGCATACATTTGAAGATTCGAGACTTATTAGTTTGACGTTGTTAATCGTATGAACTCGCATTGTTAGCGGTCCAACGCTTATAAAACTGTGGACATCATTAGAGTCATTCCGAAGAAAATTTTAAAGTATCATCGAATATGAAATTCTTGTGCTTTTATTCCATATATTCCTACAATTTTTGAAGATCTTACATTGAAAATTATTGTACGGAATTCACAAATTTGACATAATAACTTTATAAAAGAGTATTTATTTCGTTCTTAAATCGGATTTTTTTTTATGCAAAGAATAATATAAAATCGTAAATTCCCTTACTAATCTTGATTATTGAATAAATCTCACCATTTATCTACATTTCCCTTCAATCAGAAATTTATATAAATTTAAAATCATTATATATTATCGTATGCAATTAATTACAACTGCGATTTAGTGCAATTATATATATATTTATAATAAAATATGGAAAAATGTTTATATTTGTTTTATTTGAATATAAATGCATAACGAGAAGACTAGAGGAGACCTGGGCTAGTAGGCTCAGTTTAAAGATATTATAAAATACCTCTTTTGTTATAAAATATATAATTTTTTTTTGTTTTGAACACGCGTTTTAGATTGGTGTCATCACTAAAATTAAATAAAAATATATTATATAACTCATATTTATCAGATCTATGTATATTGATGTTTTATTTCTTCTAATATAACAATATTGATATGTGTGCAATTGAAAACTATTCAAATCATCAAAAAAGCCCGATCTCTAAAAGTTAATAAATTATATAATTTTTTCCGTGATTCACGTATATGGCACCACTGTGCGACATCTCTCTCACGATCCCTAGCCTCGCGCTATCTCTCTCTCTTTCGTATACCTCACGCTCTCTCATGAACGCCTCGCGTTATCTCTCGTAAACGCCTCACGCTCTCTCTCTTCTAAGCGTTCTCATGGTCCTTTCCGCAGGTATAAACAAAACAGCGTATGGCGTATAGCATTACGGTGAGCGCTGATGTCCAACCGCTCGAATTTATAAACATATATTTATTACTACGATTTATCTGAAGGGTAGGGGCTGAAGCTTATGGAGAGAGGGTCTGTCTCTGCGATGTTCATCACAAAGTTTAAAGCAGTCGCCGAGCTAAGTATCGCTAAGTGTCGTCGAGCTAAGTTATTAAGTGCAGTGCAAAATGCCTTTTGGATCGGGAGACATTTTGGGCCCAAATTTTTTTTAACAAGAATATCCTTAGGACTTCATGAAATAATAGACATAATATCTTGGAAGACCCACCTGCTAGAAAATTTATCGAGGACTCTGTTCCTTATATTCACAATGGCGGTAAGTTTTTATTATTATATAATAAATTTGTTTATTAATATTATCTACTAAATTTGTCGATTTTCAGAAGATAACCGAGGAATCCGTCCAAATCGGTGGATACCTTAATCTTCGGCATATGGAACAAGTACGAAATTATCGGTGGTGCGATCGGCGGGAATTGGCCGAGCTATGGGACTACGCGGAGGGGATCGTGGAATGGGCACAGGATTACTGGTGAGATGACGTCTTCTGCCTCAGAAAATTGTTCGCCGAGGAATCATATCCTCCCGAACCTGTCAGGGAGGAATTATAGGTCTATTGAGTATCTCTTTTTAATTTTAAAAATTATTAAAATAATAAAATAATTAATAAAAATTTTAAATTTTTTAAGTTGTTTTTATATCGCTAGTACAATAATCAAAGGGGTAGTTGTAAATTAATCGACCAAACTAGCCAAAATTTGTTTATTTAATAGAAGTTACAACGCTTCGACCATATGGTTGTGGTCCTTTTCAAGTATAAAGTGAAATAATAATTAATTTAAAAAAAACGGTTTGAATACAAAAACAGTAATATACATAAATGGATTTGCTATAAAATTTTGAGTACATATTGTTCGTTCTTATTGAAACACTTCACAAATTTGAGTTAAAACAAATCATTAACATCTTATTGAATTTTAAAGAGAGAGAAACATTGTATCAGTATGAAACTTTGTCAGTGACTGAAATATAAAAATAGGAAACCAAGCTAAACGACCTTTATTATTTCGTCATAGATTTTATTTAAGCTATCTGTGTCCTTTTGTAGGTTGATTGTATTATTGAATTTTTTAATATACAACATTTCCGCGATTTCTCTCTTTTTCACATATTTGTTATTGTGTAATATATTAGGTTTTGTCCAAATCAAATTCATGTCCGAATTCCAACTTATGTTTACTTATAACGGAATGATTGGTTTCATGCAATTTTATATTGTTAAAATGCTCTTTCACTCGAGTACGTAAGCGCCTTTTTGTTTGGCCGATATATGACGCATTACAGTTTTTGCAATCTAATTTATATACAACATTAGTTCTCTGATCATTATGTAAACTATTTTTACCACGTTTAATCAATGTATTTAATTTTTTTTTGTTATTTTATAGACGTTGAAGCCCATGCCACGCATAACACGACATAGATCATAACTCACATCTTTAGCATATGGCAATGAAATAAAAGATGTTCTGTCAGATTGTCCACGATTCATATCAAAATCAGTATTGTGATTACGATTTTTTAATACATTAATTCTTTTTTGTATATGTCGTTTGATGATGTGTTTAGGGAAACAATTATTAAGTAAGATATCATTCACCATCTCAATGTTTTTATGGTGGAAAATGTCATTGGATAGTAGAATGACATGATCAACCAGATTATAAATAGTATTAATTTGATGTTTTAAAGGGTGGTTAGAAAAAAAAAAGTTTATATATCTTCCAGAACATGTAGGTTTCCTGTACCAATTAGTAATGAGTCTATTGTCTGAACGAATGATCGTTATATTTAGGAAATTAATGGAAGAACTGAGTTCAATTTCATATGTGAAATTCAACCGTTGGTGATAATTATTAAAAGTCATTAATATCTCATATATTTTTGTACGTGGCAATATAGCAAAAACGTCGTCTACATATCTATAATATATGGGGACAGTAAAACTTAACAAACTTAAACATTGTGTCTCCAAATCATCCATCACAATATCTGCTATGATAGGTGATAAAAGAGAACCCATCGGGCTGCCAAATATTTGTTCATAAAACTGACCATTGAAGCTGAAACTAGTTGAATCTAAAATCAATTCTATTGCATGTAAAAATTGAGCTAAATTGAAATTTGTGTTCTTAGCAATGTCAATCCAACGATTTTTAATGGCATTTAAAACCAACTCTTTAGGAATATTTGTGAATAATGAAGTAACATCTAAAGATATCATTATATCATTATCATTAATAAAAGTATCTTTAATATTTTTAACGTTTATCGCTCGTTTATCGCAGTCTGTAACGCTAACTCAGAAACGACTACGAACGGCTCAGAAACGGCTTCGAACGAGTCAGAAACGGCTTTGAACGGGTCAGAAACGACTACGAACGGTTCAGAAACGGCTTTGAACAGGTCAAGAACGGCTCAAGAACGCCTTTGAACGGGTCAGAAACGACTACGAACGGCTCAGAAACGGCTTTGAACGGGTCAGAAACGACTAAGTTTAAGGTATCCACCAATTTGGACGGATTCCTCGGTTATCTTCTGAAAATCGACAAATTTAGTAGATAATATTAATAAACAAATTTATTATATAATAATAAAAACTTACCGCCATTGTGGATATAAGGAACAGAGTCCTCGATAAATTTTCTAGCAGGTGGGTCTTCCAAGATATTATGTCTATTATTTCATGAAGTCCTAAGGATATTCTTGTTAAAAAAAATTTGGGCCCAAAATGTCTCCCGATCCAAAAGGCATTTTGCACTGCACTTAATAACTTAGCTCGACGACACTTAGCGATACTTAGCTCGGCGACTGCTTTAAACTTTGTGATGAACATCGCAGAGACAGACCCTCTCTCCATAAGCTTCAGCCCCTACCCTTCAGATAAATCGTAGTAATAAATATATGTTTATAAATTCGAGCGGTTGGACATCAGCGCTCACCGTAATGCTATACGCCATACGCTGTTTTGTTTATACCTGCGGAAAGGACCATGAGAACGCTTAGAAGAGAGAGAGCGTGAGGCGTTTACGAGAGATAACGCGAGGCGTTCATGAGAGAGCGTGAGGTATACGAAAGAGAGAGAGATAGCGCGAGGCTAGGGATCGTGAGAGAGATGTCGCACAGTGGTGCCATATACGTGAATCACGGAAAAAATTATATAATTTATTAACTTTTAGAGATCGGGCTTTTTTGATGATTTGAATAGTTTTCAATTGCACACATATCAATATTGTTATATTAGAAGAAATAAAACATCAATATAGATCTGATAAAAATGAGTTATATAATATATTTTTATTTAATTTTAGTGATGACACCAATCTAAAACGCGTGTTCAAAACAAAAAAAAATATATATTTTATAACAAAAGAGGTATTTTATAATATCTTTGAACTGAGCCTACTAGCCCCGGTCTCCTCTAGTCTTCTCGTTATGCATTTATGTTCAAATAAAACAAATATAAACATTTTTCCATTTTTTATTATAAATATATATATAATCGCACTAAATCGCAGTTGTAATTAATTGCATACGATAATATAGTATGATTTTAAATTTATATAATATAAATTTCTGATTGAAGGGAAATGTAGATAAATGGTGAGATTAATTCAATGATCAAGATTAGTAAGGGGATTTACAATTATATAATATTATACTTTGCATTAAAAAAAAAAAAATCCGATTTAAGAACGAAATAAAAACGTTTTTATAAAGTTATTATGTCAAATTTGTGAATTCCGTACAATAATTTTCAATGTAAGATCTTCAAAAATTGTAGGAATATATGGAATAAAAGCATAAGAATTTCATATTCGATGATATTTTAAAATTTTCTTCGGAATGACTCTAATGATGTCCACAGTTTTATAAGCGTTGGACCGCTAACAATGCGAGTTCATACGATTAACAACGTCAAACTCATAAGTCTCGAATCTTCAAATGTATGCATGATGATGATCGAATCGACGTTACACCGTATGTTCGATCTCGATCCATGCATTGGTGTATCTTTTGAACGATTGGTTAAAATTACCGAGACAGTCGATGTTAAATTTACACAATTTTCAAATATCGCGTCTAATGTAACGGATAATAAAAAAGTACCAAATATAATACGCGCTAGCGACGCCTTCACTAAGCATCAGCTCATCGATTGCGAGCTGGTAGCTTTACTTTTTACTCCATAATATGTATGAAAAAA
The DNA here is from genome assembly GCF_030444845.1 of Prenolepis imparis. Classification (NCBI taxonomy): domain Eukaryota; kingdom Metazoa; phylum Arthropoda; class Insecta; order Hymenoptera; family Formicidae; genus Prenolepis; species Prenolepis imparis. Next base: position 16,728 of record NW_028141525.1, on the reverse strand, counting down.
AAAAAATGTAAAAGGGAGAAGAATAAAGCGATTTTAAGTTTAAATTATGATGTAATTTCTTTGCACACATTTCCAATCCGCACTCTCTCCCACCCGTAAACAGTTCCCTAGCTCTCATACGAAGCTTGTAGCGGTCCTTGCGGTGATAACGTCATGCCGTGAAGGGGAACGTGATGCTAGGGACCGCGAGAGAGGTAGCGCGAGAGAAGATAGAAATAGCGCGAGGCGAACGTGAAGGAGAGAGATGTTGCGACGAGGTACATGAAAGATAGCGCGAGGTTTGGGACTGCGTGAGAGGTAGCGCTTTGGAGAGCGTGAGGTGTTCGCAAGAGAGAATTTTTTTCTATTAATAATAATTTTTATTCATAAAATGTGTGTGTGTGTGTGTGTGTGTGATTAAAAATATAAAAGCATGTAAAATTTAAAAATAGATATAATATAAAAAATATAAAAGAATACAATAAAATGTAAATATAAATTAATATTAAAGAAAATTAAGAATATTTTTATCGGCTCTCAATATCAAAGATATAAGTATGAAATTGAATGGATAAAAGAAAATATAAAATAAAAATGAAAATATATGAATAAAAATTAATTTAAAATATAAAATTAAAAAAAAAATTCTAGCGGCAACGGCAACTGTGCCGGGTGGTCGGGCGATGGAGGTGGTTACAGTGACTGCAGCGATGACTGGTGAGGTAGTAGAGTGAAGGCTGCGTCTTATACTGAAAATAGAAACAGTGAATTTTACTTTTGTTTTTTCAAATTTTTAATTTATTATAAATATAAAACGGATACTTACAATGATTACAAAGTGGACACATGTTCCGTGTGAATATCAGATGCGGCGGAGCGTGACAATCTCTGCACCACTCTTCTATAATCACTTCATAAGAAGTGGTACAATGCACGCGTATGGCACAAATGTTTACAAATAATTCCGCATTTCGTACTACACAAGCAGTGCATAATTTAATATAATCTTCAGATATATAATGTGAATATATAGCACACACCCTCGTTACAACATTTATGTTGCTGATTACAGGCACTCCCAATAATTGTTCAATTATATCCAAGTCCCCGCCGTGCTCGCTATTTTAATCGGAGTCTGTTGATTCACTCACTATGTCATTTTCTTCTCTATCACTATCTTCCGCAATATCTATAATATCTACATCAACATCACTATCTTCCGCAATATCTATAATTTCTATGTCATTATCATTATCCTCAGTCATAATAATATCTTCATCCATTTCTTTTACTCTGATCTGTGCTATACGAATGCTAAAGACTATTTGATGCGGAGACAGACTCTCTCCATAAGTTTCAACCCCCATTCCTCTCAAAATTATCGCAATTCTTCCTTAAAATATTAAGAAAGTTGTTTCGCTCTCGTTTACGACCGATTTTCTGCGAGGGTACAAAGCTGCCGAACCTCAACGCTTTTACATTTGCACTTATATAAATAACGTTTCGACATTTATACGATTAACATGTTCGTCGCAGCCTCATCCCCCTCAAAATTTCCTAAATTTCCACAAATGAATATCTTAATGATAAAATGTCCATAAAATGAGAAACATAGTTTTATGGATTCTAGAACGCTCCGGTTACAAGCAGCCGAACGTTGGCGCTGATACGTTGCAATTCTTCCTTAAAAATATTAAGGAAGATGTTTCGCTCTCGTTTACGACTGATTTTCTGCGAGGGTGCCGAATGTGAACGCTTTTACATTTGCACCTATAAATAACGTTTTGACATGTTCGTCGCAGCGTCGGCCTTAAAATCATCATTCCTTTCCATAATATCCTAATGATTTTATGGACATAAAATGAAAAGAACATAGTTTTAATGGACTCTAGAACGCTCCGTTGACAAGTTTGAGCAGCCGGACATCGGCGCTTGTTCTATACCTTTTTGGGAAAATGTCTAAGATCCCTCATAAAAAAGTCGTAAAGATACCATCTACAAATATTGCACTCAGAAAACTCCCCCTACTTTGTCGAAACATCTCCTCCACCCGCGTGACGTCAGCCCCCGCACCATCGAGATACCCCCGCCCCGCGTGACGTCATACCCCTCGCCACGGAGAACCCCCCGCGCCCCGCACCCCCCTCAGAGGACCTGAATTAGAACCGGCCTAGTTTTCCTACTTAGGTTCACTCCGGATAAAGAAATGAGGTTATGGCACGTGGCATGCACACTAGAGAGCCTCAAAGAGAGAGAGGCGACAACTGGTCATGTGACCAGCTATTCGGAAATGCTTACCGCGCGACAAAATATAACGCGGCAACCAAAAACAAATTATTTTTCTAGGAACCATAAATTTATTAACTACCACCCGAAGAGATGCTTGTTGTGCTATTTACTAAATGTACTTATACAAAAATATAATATTTTGTGTGTGTGTAAATTTCTCTTTAATAATTCCTGTACATTTATTAGATAGATAGATATAATTTTATTGAGCCCCTATGAGGTTACAATTCTCTTAGCCTAACTCTTACAGCTTTGCAACACATCAACAACACTCCTTCTCCTCGATTCCTCAACGCTTATTTTACTTGTCGTCTTAACTCTATATTCCATTCTTATCCTACGCCTCCTACCTAAGTCTCTCTCTCTCTCCTTACCTCCGCGCTCTCAACATTATCTTAATACTACAACTTACTTTAATACTTTAATATCTTTATCCTAAACTACAGACCTTAATCTAATTGGACTTCCGTTTCTGCTGTACTTCCTCTGTTTCTTAATTTTATTCAAATTTTATTTTCCTGTCTTCCTTATTTTCTTTTCTCTCACTCTCTCCCCTCTCACTCCCTCTTTCTCGCATCACCATTTACCCTTTATTTTCCACTCTTACTGTTCCATACATCCAATTCTTCTCAATTCCACTCTTTTCATCCATTCCTCCCCTTCCCCTTCCTCCACCAATATGTCTCCTATCACGTCTTGCCAATTCTTCCCTCTCTCTATTCCATCTCCCTCGCATCTCTCCCACACATGCTCCCATGTCTCCTCCTCCCCGCCCCCCACATACTCTACATAATCTTTTCTCTTCCTCCTCCCAATACCTCCCTTCTCTCATTTCATTTCCCATCCTAAATCTTATCAACCTTCTCCACCTAATCTCTGTCCATCCTTTCTTCAGATATTTTGGGATTCCCTCGCTTTTAATCTCCTTATACCATTTGTTGTAATTGGAATCGTTTATTCTTTTCCCTCTAACCTCCTTCTGTCTTATTTTTTTACTTTCCTCTAACTCCCTATCATCTACTCCCTTCTCCTCTCCTACCATTATCCCCTTCTCTCCTAGGAACTCCATTCTCTCCTGTTCCCAGACACCCCTGTACATTTATTAATATCCTATATAAATCCCATATAAATACCCAAAATAAAAAAGGGACATCTTAGAGACATCTGAAATATATCCTATCCTGAAATATATCTGTTTTAGACATCTTTAGTATGTCTCCAAGATGTATTTTACACATTTACTTACATCGGGATAAGATATTTTCTGAATATCTTATACGGGAATATTTTTATAATTTACTTATTGTAATATACTGATAACATTTTCGGGAAATTGAGATATATTTCGTATATCTACGATCATTTCAGTATATCCTACAGATTTCCATTGCTGTGTGAGATATCACATGTATATCACATGGGTATTGTTTAATAGATTGTAAATATGAAAAACTTAAGCTTAATAAGAACACTTAACTAAGTGAACACCTAACATGTTCGATAATGCAGCGTAAAAATTTTTTCAAGAAATTTTTCATAAGATTATATGTTAATTGAAAAAGTTTCTGCGCTGTATCATCCAATATGTTTGGTGGAAGTTTTCTTAATCTTGTTTCAATTACAGACACAATTGCGTCTACTTCGTCGTTTTGTGGAGGATTAGATAAAATAATGGGTGCTTCCACATTTCTTTTACAAAAGGCATCAGCAGTTCTGTCAAGAGCTAAATTAACATTTTTTTATTATTGCTTTGTTTCTGAAAAAAATTTATATTTTTAATATATAATATGTAGTATAATATTTATGTATAGTATTAGATAAAACCATAGACATATTAATATGTCTTTATATGTCTTAATATGTCTATGGATAAAACATACTTTGCTGTCTATTTTGTTCCACATCTTCAGAAGTGAGAATCGAATCTTCACCATCACCATCATCACTATCTGTACTGCACGATACATTTGATTATGTTCTATTAACAGTTAAAATGTTAATATTCTAATATTTAATAACCTTTTATGTACATTTGTATACATGAATTCACATTGTTTTATTTATATCGTTTTATATTGTTTCTTTCTTTTATACATATTTATTTTATTTGTTTTTTATACAATTTATTTATTAATATACATTTAATTTATTGATTATATTCATTTTTTACACATTTAGACTATAAAAAAGATGTTAACATTTTACTATAAGTATTGTTTTGAAGGAACAATATAATAAAAAAATACTCACGGTTTTTGTAAGCATGAGTCACGTAAAAACGATAAATTATCATAATGCTGCCACTTGCTTTTTTTAGCAGATCTTTCTGATCCACTTGCCAACGATTCACTGCTAATAATCCTTCTGTATGTATCGTGCAGTGATTTAAATTTTGTCTTTGCTTCAGTCTCTGACAGTTTTCCTGGAAAACATCATATGTTATTAACAGATTTATATTAATAACCGATAAGTTGCATACTATTCTTATGCTTTTATTATTGAATGAATATTTGCTTACCATTTAAAGCTACGGAAATTTCTTTCCACAGTTGTGCAGTTGCTTTCATGCTACGACGCGACAGATCCACTTGTGGATTCCATAAAGCTTCGCGTGCATGTACTTCCAAAATTAGTTGCTCTTCTAATTCAAGTAACTCCTGTTTTTCTGTGATACTCAATTTTTTTCTTATGTTCTTTCTTTTATCTGTTACTGGTGTACTTTCTTGAATCGTTAAATCTTGATGAACAATCAGACTTCGTCTCAGTATACTTCCATCTTCTACAAATTGTTACATGATATTATAGAATATTTTTTAAAATTCTTTTAAATAAATAATAGTTATTTACACTACTTTTTTACATACCGCATATGGGATAAAAATAATAAGTATTTTCATCAGTATAGTATTGAGCATATCCCTGAAGACACTCGTGTTCTATTACGTGATCTGCATCACATAGAGTTTCACACAGTCCACATATCATAACTGGCCTAAGGTCGATTGTCTACAAAACATTATAGAAATAGCATTCTCACAAATTGTATATTGTTCAGAAATACTGACAAAAATACTCTGTTACGTTTCAAAATATATAGCTTTATTATTATAATCTAAGCAGGAAATTCATATGAAAGACATTACAAGTCATTTTGATCGAACAGAATTTCGTATAAAAAACTTATTTTCATATATATGTATGTGCTATGTGCTTACTTCTTCAGCTTCGTTTTCTTCGATCGAATGCATCTTTTAAAGTTATTTTGCAATGTTATGTGTCTTTTCGGTTCGGTACACACGATCAACACAGCATGGCAGCAACGTTTGAGCGATGTTTTTTGTAGTTGAACTAATTCAAACTACAAAATTATAGCCGCTGGATTACGAGCGACAAATCTGTCGCTTGAACCATTTATTTTAGCGGCACGTGCAAATGTACCTTAATACGCGCTAGCAACGTCTTCAACAAGCATCTGCTCATCGATTGCGAGCTAGCAGCTTTAGTTTTTAGTCTACAGGGTGATTCAAAACAACCGTTTGTCCTTAAAATGTCGTATTCCTGACTGAATTCTAAGACAATTTTTCCTTTGCCAAAATTTGATCCAAAGCTTAGTTTTCAAATTATTAAAAGAAATATTTAGCGAATTACGGCACGAGTACGGGCGGTAGGCAGGAGCGGCGCAACTCATTATCCGACGCGGGCGACTGTGTGAGGCGCTCGCTGCGATCAGCTGTTCGCTACACGCGATGTGTTTGTGTGTGTGTCTGTGTTTTGCGTGTGTGCGTACACACACACACACACACACACACTCTCTCTCTCTCTCTCTCTCTCTCTCTCTCTCTCTCTCTCTCTCTCTCTCTCTCTCGCTTACTCACTTTTATTCTTACCTTGTAGAGGTGTTTGATGACTTTTACTTCTAATGAATAATTGTTGCACGACTGTTAACAATGAGACATTCCCATCTGACACACCGAATAATAAACAAATTTTTCTTCTTTCAGAAATTGTATCCACATTTAGAACGAATACACTCACGCACTTGATCGAAAATAAAGAATTTATTTATCGATTGTAACAGTTAATCACAACTCGGTTACTACTGATTGATTATTAAAATCACTCACAAAAACGCGTTAAATGCAAAGCGCACGTTACTCGATGCGGATGACAACAGACTGCGGTGACGCGTCGCGTCGCGTCATCGCGTCGCGTCGCGTCACCGCAGTCTGTTGTCATCGTCGCAGACTATTGTCATCCGCATCGAGTAACGTGCGCTTTGCATTTAACGCGTTTTTGTGAGTGATTTTAATAATCAATCAGTAGTAACCGAGATTGTGATTAACTGTTACAATCGATAAATAAATTCTTTATTTTCGATCAAGTGCGTGAGTGTATTCGTTCTAAATGTGGATACAATTTCTGAAAGAAGAAAAATTTGTTTATTATTCGGTGTGTCAGATGGGAATGTCTCATTGTTAACAGTCGTGCAACAATTATTCATTAGAAGTAAAAGTCATCAAACACCTCTACAAGGTAAGAATAAAAGTGAGTAAGTGAGAGAGAGAGAGAGAGAGAGAGAGAGAGAGAGAGAGAGAGAGAGAGAGAGAGAGTGTGTGTGTACGCACACACGCAAAACACAGACACACACACAAACACATCGCGTGTAGCGAACAGCTGATCGCAGCGAGTGCCTCACACAGTCGCCCGCGTCGGATAATGAGTTGCGCCGCTCCTGCCTACCGCCCGTACTCGTGCCGTAATTCGCTTAATATTTCTTTTAATAATTTGAAAACTAAGCTTCGGATCAAATTTTGGCAAAGGAAAAATCGTCTTAGAATCCAGTCAGGAATACGACATTTTAAGGACAAACGGTTGTTTTGAATCACCCTGTATAATACGTAAGAAAAAATATGTAAAAGAATAATAAAGAGTTTTTTAAGTTTAAATTAAGATGTAATTTCTTTGCACGCATTTCCATCCGCACTCTCTCTGACCCGTAAATTGTCCCTAGCTCTCATACGTAGTTCCCAATAGTTGTGTGGTCCTTGCGGGGAATGACGTCATGCGGGGAAGGGGAAACGCGAGGCTAGGGACCACGAGGCTAGGGATCGCGAGGCTAGGGACCGCGAGGCTATGTTATGTGTCAATGGGGATAACATTAATACCCACACTGTGTTTTCGTATGTAACTAATTTTTATTACTGTATACATATAACACTTTAATGTATTCTTTAAAATAACACTTATATAGATATATTCTGACGTCGCAATTTCAATGACGCTTTAACTACGCTTTTTCGCTTAGAGGCACTAGGTCCTGTTCGTTTCGACCGTGACAACGCCTTGGGAAATAAGTTTCCTGAGTCGCGGTCGTTTTTTGAAAAATGTTTTACGTATGCGCTGTAACGATATGTTACGTATGCGCTGTGACGATATGTTACGTATGCGACGAGACTAATTAGACTAGCCCGGCATACCCACTGTTACGTCCAGACTCACGGAAGGAAGAGTCAGCGGGAGGGTGTAACTAAACTTACCTCGAACGACGGCAGACTATCCGTCTGTTCGACACGAACGAACGTGCTTAGGCGCAAATAGGTCAACGACCAGGAAGGTCGCTTTTACTCTATTTAAAGGGCAGTTCGGTCGGTGATCCCTTTTCGGCAAGAGAATCTAATCTCTTTTACTCAAGATGGGACCTTGTGCGATCTTGGATTACGGGAATGAGTGGGAACGGGTTTGCTAATTAATAGAAACCATTTAAGTTAAAATTTATAAATTTATTTTAATATCGCGACAAGAGAAATTCTAAACATAATATTAATAATAAATGGATTTACTTGCTATTGGAAGTGTGAATGTGTGTGTATGGATCGCGGGTGATACATAAGTACGGAGGTCATCAACCGAGACAGAGAGGGGGAGAAGTTATTGTTTTAAAAAGCTAATGTCCCGGTTGGTTAGTACAATAATTTTTTATTAAATAAATAAATTATACATGAAAAAGTTTGTGTGTGTGTGTGTGTGTGAGTAATGCGGGAGAGGGTCATGGAAGTTCCTGAATATGGACAGTGGAGGGGGAATAAGTTCTTAAGAGGAGGTGTGCAGGGACGGCTAAAGAATATTTACGCCCGGGAATATACCAAGGAACGATGTTGTTTCTGTTGATATTTTTTAAATATTGTTGCAAGGCCTCATGGTCTACGGGGCCTGGACCAATTGTAAAAGCTCCCTCGGGGACTTCTCGTATCCCAGGGAGCTGATTTATTCAAGTTCTAAATTGCTCGTATGTGAGCTTGGTGGGTGATTCCGATTCTTCAGAATCGTTGTCGCCGATATCTACGATTTCAAATTCCTCTGAATGTTCCCAATTTTCGGAGGGCATTGGGGAGGAGGGAGGAGAATCTTCAAGGATGATTGTTGAGGGAACCGGAGGCGGAGATCTAGGTAGATCGGGGCGTTCGGGAGAAGCAGGAGGAGGAAGAGGAGAAGGGTTCCGCGGAGAATCGGCGTCTCCTGTGGAAACAGGGGGGTGAGGAGAAGAGGTCCGCTGAGGTACAACGAGTTCGGGAGAAAGAAAAGAAGAAGTTCGCGGGGAGTTGAACGGTTCTGCAGAAGCAGGGGGAGCGGGAAACGGGATCGGCGGAGTTTCTGTACGTTCGGGGGAAGAAATAGGGGAGACCGTAGGGTAATATATATTGGGTGTGCTTGTGTAAGTCTGTGTGTCGCCTTTTTTATTTAGAGAGCTGAAGGTTTCGCCCTCAGCCAGACTCCGAGCCAACGCTTTCCTTAACCGCCTATTACGGTGGTTTCGCGCCGATTTAGCCGCGGCCCGCGAGGGTCGTCTCCTTGGGTTGTCCACTACGAGAGCGAACAATAAGTAACCGGACAAGGAGGGTTCTTACTGAAAAGTAACTCTGGGATTTCTCGTTAGAGAAGAAAAAAAAAGGAATATACATATATTTATATGTATATTCCTCCTTGTCCGGTTATTTATTGTTCGCTCTCGTAGTGGACAACCCAAGGAGACGACCTATATATTTCTATAATTTTGATATTTTAGTTATTTAATAATTTATTTATTTATTTTATTACTTATTTGTTCGTTCGAGGGAAGGGTGAGAAGGGGAGAGAAGGAGAGAAGGAAAGAGGGAAAAAATCACGGATTGCTCCGCTATCGCGGGGAATCCAAAGTGATTTCAAGAGATAAGGAGATGAAAGAAATCACGGATTGCTCCGCTATCGCGGGGAATCCAAAGTGATTTCCGGAGTGAGGGGGAAGCGGAAGAAATCACGGATTCCTCCGCTATCGCGGGGAATCCAAAATGATTTCGAGAGAGAGAGGGGTAAGGATGGAGGGAGAAAAGACAGTTTTCTGAGTTAGAAGTAAACAAGAATAATAAATTAATAAATCAAAAAGGAAAACAAAGATAATTTAATTTAAGTCCCAGAATTATTTTTAAGTATAAGGGTGGAGATGTAGCACACTTGATAAACTTACTTCTTATGGGGTGCGCTGATAAAATATTTAAAACAGAGTTGCGTCGAGTCAAGCGCCTCAAGGTGAAGATCTGGCTTGTACTGTATCCGGTATTGTATTTCCGGTTTTGTGAACTCACTATTGTTCACTGTCGCTGTCGCACTTACTCTCTGTTCTCACTCACACACGAAACAAGCGTCGAAATCTGCGTTCAAGCGAGGCCGAATTTTGAAATGAATCGTGTTCGAAAGTTCGAAATAAAGTCTAAGTATGAGGCCGGATAGCTTGTGCACGGCAAACTGCGCTCGAAAGTTCGGAGTAAAATCTGCTTTCTCGAGGGATGTCGCGGGTAAATCAACCTTCTTGCTCCTCCTCTTCATTGGTTTATTAACATTTCCTGACGAATAGGAAATTTTTCAATGACGCCCTTTGGGTCCCGGAGGCGTCTCTTTTAATTTTACAATTACTAGGATTGGTTAGGGTTTTTGTTTAGGGCCCTAGGTTTCGACCAATAGAAAATTTGTTGTTGTGAAGTGATGTTGATATTTTTATTACCCTCTCGAGTTTATCTCAGGCAGATATCGCGTAACGACGATCTGTCAGGCAAGAATTGTTTAGGTTCGGTTATCGTTGTTAGTCTCTCTTCTAAATTTTTATTAGTTTTTAAATATTGGTTTCGTTTAAAGAACTGTCGACTATAGTTTAACTTCTTAGAATATAATAAGTTATAGTTTGAATTTTGTGAGTTGATCTGTTTGCTTTTCAAGTTCTGTATTTATTCTTTACTTTTACGATGGAACTGTCTCGGAATATGTTTGCCTCGCCTGTCAGATCGTCAGTTTATCTGCGCATCTGCGATATTTCGAATATCGCCTTGCGTTTTTTGAAAGAAAAGAATCGTGGAGTTTACAGGATGTAACACCACCATGACGGCGGTTTCAATCGCGTTCGTCTTTTTTCGGTCGTCTTCGATCGTTGTACGCTCGCCGAGGTCCGCCTTCTCTCACGCGTGTGTGACTTATATGAATTTTTACGTATGTCGTACACGACGTTAGCGCTTAGAAGAGAAAGGTAGCGAGAGGCTAGGGACCGCGAGAGAGTTATTGCGCCGAGGAAGGAAAAAAAGAGGAATTTTAAAATAAACACATTTTTAATATTAACAATAATGTAATTAATAGAAATGGGTATTTTACATATGTGTGTGTCTGTGTAAATTAAAAAATTTAAAAAGAATATATAAATGAATATAAAATATAAAATATGAAATATATAAAACTTAAAATTTTTTAAATATATATAAATGAATATAAAATATAAGATATAAAATATAAAATATATAAAATTTAAAATATAATAATATGTGGCCGGGCGGCTGCTGCGAGGCGGCTGTGCCGACGATGGTGGGGCGGCGGCTGCTTCGAGGCGGCGGCGGTGGCGGGACTCTTGCATAACAGATAAAAGTTTTATTAATTATTTTTTAATTTAAGAGATATTTACAATATAATTATATCTTTTCCTCAAAAAATTCTCGGAGGCGAAATACGTCCGTCCACCATATTTCATTAAAGTCAAACCATTCGCAGTCCTCCTCCGTATCACCCCACAGTTTGTCCAAGTCTCGGCGATACCGTCGCCGCAACGATCGTACTTTTTTTATTTTCACCAGATTTATAAAACCATGGATGTCGAGAAATCCATTTATCAACTTGCATTGTCGTCGCCTGGGAATTTCTTTTTCATGTTCTGAAAATTAACAAATTTATTAGATAGAATAATTGAATAATATAATCGAATAATAAAAAAAAACTTACCGGCAACGTACACGTTAAGAAGAAAGCCCTTAAGATGTTAACAATAAAGCGGACTTTCCAACATTTTGGTTTTCTAATATCTAATATTTTGTGCAGCCCTAAAAAGGGCATATTTGTAATCAACCCTGTTATTAGGGTCTCTAAAAAGTTATTAGGGTTATTAGGGTCTCTAAAAAGTGGGGCCCAAAATATCACCCGACTCGAAAGGCATTTTTTCACTGAACACTTTCACACGTTGACCGTTCGAGACTTTATGATGAACATCGTAGAGACAGACCTTCTCTCCATAAGCCTCAGATAAATCGTAGTGTTATAGCCCGAACTATAACCAATATTAAAATAGCAGTAGAACTAAGAATTTATTGTAAAGCAATATAATATAGTTTTACTTATAAAAGAGCGCTCTCGACAAACGCTCGTCGCGCTGCTAACGCAGCGAGACACGCGCGAAGCGCCGGAAACCGCGAAATGCAAGCAACGACCTGCGACTTCGACCTGCTTCGCTTGCAATTAGAACCAAACGCGTGAATATAACTAATCAATCGGAGACCTGTTTCCAAGGGCCTCTCCCGTTGGAAACGATAGAACAAAAAAAATATATAAGCCCGAGAGTCAGCCTGCGAGGAGAACAATACAATTCCGAAACGCTAAGACGAAGAGTCGCTAGTTAAGATTCAAATCAGAAGTAACCAAATCACAAATAAAAGATCGAATCATTAAACAGAGTTACTACGACACGGTTAATAACTAACAGCCGAATACTGTACGAATACCCCTAACTCGAGAGAAGGGCGAGAATAAAGCAAAAACTCAATTTAATTGAAATAAGACATGTATTCTAAGAGAAGAAAGTACACCACTTCCTACGAAGTCCTGCACGACCCGAGGATCCTCATCCTATAAGCGACGCAACCCCAGTGCCTTGCTCGAGGCACACAACAGTAGTAACAAAATTGGGCGCTATCTGTTTATAAATTTGAGCGGCCGAATATCCGTGCTCTCTCCCACCTGTAAACAGTTCCCAGCTCTCATACGTAGCTCCCAATAGTTGCTTGATCCTTGCGGGGGATGACGTCATGCGGGGAAGGAGGAACGCGAGGCTGGGGACCGCGAGAGCGCTTAGAAGAAAAAGCGTGAGGCGTTTATGAGATAGCGCGAGAGGCGCACGCGAGAATATATAAATGAATATAAATAAATATATAAAATATATAAAATTTAAGATATAAAATATAAGAATATGCCGCGGCGAAGGTGGTAGCCGGGCGGTGGTGGATGCTGCGAGGCAGTCGGGCGGCTGTGCTGACGATGGTGGGGCGAAATGGCAGCGAAAGGTCTCCGTGCAGCTAGTTGCAACGTGAGACCGGCCCCCACATCTGTAACAGGTGTCGGACCGGTCCCCCATCGCCGTGCAACCGGCCCTGACGTGTCCGTACGCCAGGCACCGGAAGCACTGGGTCGGGCGGGCCGCGAGAAGGTCAACCTTCATCACGGACCACCTGATCCTGATCTTGCCCGGGCCCGCCACTTTCTTCGTGGTGGACGCCGGACAACGGACCCACACGGTCCCTGTGCCCGAAGGAGACCTCCTGACCTGGATGTCCCCCTCGGCACATTCGCCTACCTTAACGAGGGCGGTTACGATGTCCTCGGGGGTCGTTGTGACATCGAGTCCGCGAAGGCGCATTTCCGCGCGCTTCACGGGTAGATACACTTTGACCCCTTGAGCTGCCAAGCCCTCTCCCATCTTCCGGCAGAGGAAATCGGCCTTGGCTTCCCTTCTTTTCCCGGGGATTTTCACTAAGAAACCCCCGTTTTGCGCCCTGCGTAGACGGAAGTCGTGGATCTTGAGAGCCGCAAGATCCACTTTCTTGCGGGCCTCCATCACCATACTCTCGTCCATGGGACCCTCCTTCCCCAGAATTGTCAGCATAACCGCTGCCGTCCGGAGGAGGCGAAACTCTCCCTTCTTTTTTTTTCCTTCTTCCTCCTTCTCCTTCTCCCTTCAGCGAGAGGAGCAGAGGAAGGAACGGCCGCCTTCTCCGATCCCTTGTCCCTGGTTTCTGATTGGGGCTTCGGCTGCTTTCGATCAGGAAGAGCGATCTTTTCGCTCCCTTCCTTTCTAGCTTGTCTCCTGACCACCTTCACCCATTCCTCTCGCTGTGAGGCAGGGGTAGGTGACTGTGGTGTGTCAGTCTCCAGCTGAGGGGAGCTTGCTGGATCCTTGCCCTTGGCCTTCTCCTACGCAGCTGCCTCATCCTCTGGGTCTCGGGCCGCACGGCTACTGAGTTCACCAGCAGCCGCAATGGCCCGCCTTACGGCGACCCACATTTCATGCTTGAGCCCTGCATGAACGTTCGAGCACTTCGTAATAATGTCGAACAGTTCACCTAGGACTCCGTCCGTTCTTTTGTGAATCTCTGGGACGGTCAATGACTCTAATTCATCCCGGAGGTCCTCAACCGAGGGGAGATTCCTAATCGCGCGCGTCTCCCGGAGGGAAACATCGTCGCCATCTAAATCTCTACTCTCGTTCGCCCCGTACATCTGCTCCGCCTGCTTAATAACCAGCTCCCGGTCGCGGTGCACGAGCTCTCTGTTGAGCTGCTCGTTATATTTTTTCTTGGCCTCAGCTAAGCCAACGTAGTTCGCCGTAGTCGGCGGTCTACCGCGCTTTTTGCCTAACGAGCTCTTCGTGAAAAACTGTGAAGAGGTGGACGCCCCGTCATCCACTCCCTCACAGGTCGCCGAGCCCGCCGTCGCCGCAAGGAACTTCTGGGACGCTCTCAGTGACGTTCCAGAAGGCCCCAGTCCCCCTTCCTCTCCACCTTCCCAAGAGAAGTCAACGGAGGAAGGGAGAGCTTATGGTAAACACCCCCTCGTCCGTGTCCATTGCCGTCCTCAACGAGCGGGAAGACACAGGCATGTCCTGCCCTCCAAACGCTGTAACCAATGTTGGGCGCGCTTGGATCCCTGATTCATGGAGCGGCTGGCGTAGCAAAGATGGTGAACGACGGAAAAGCTTCGCAACGTCAGTTGCAAGAGATGTTACGTCACAATTGCGCCATGGAAGGTCACGGACTGTATCTCGCTACGTACACATGGACGAGGAGTTTCAAGGAGGAAAAAAAAACGTCAAAGAAACGCTAAAAATGTCAAAAGGCGAAACTACCAATATACAATTGCTGCAACTGGCAAAACGTATGCGCATTCCATACTTTAGAGGTGCTTTCATGCGTGATTCGCTACCGATCGGTGATATATATCAAAACGAGAGCAACATCGTAAATTTGGATAACGCTAAAGGACCAGGTACTCATTGGGTATATATGCCGCGGCGAAGGTGGCGGCCCGGGCGGTGGTGGATGCTGCGAGGCGGTGAGGCGGCCGGGCGGCTGTGCCGACGATGGTGGAGGTGGCAGAGCGACGGTCGTGGAACTGCTGCGAGGCGGGCGGGACTCCTGCATAATAAAAATTTTTTATTTAATTTATTAATTATACATGACAAATATATATTTTTAATTTTTTATTATAAAAGAGATACTTACATATAATCTCGATCTCCTCAAAAAATTCTCGAAGGCGAAATATGTCCGTTCACCATACTTCATTTACATACGCCCATTCGCGGTCCTCTTCCCTATCACCCCACAATTCATCCAATTTTTGGCGATTCTGTCGCCGCAACATTCGAACTTTTTTCATTTTTGGCACATTTATGAAGCTATGGATTTCGATGAATCCATTTATCGACTCGTCGTGCCCTGGGAGTTCCTCTCTCATGTTCTAAAATTAACAAATTTATTAGATTTATTAGATAAAAATTAAATAATATAATCGAATAATAAAAAACTTACCGGCAACGCACACGTTAAAAAGAGAGCCCTTATAATGCTAACAATAAATGAGACCTTCCAAGATTTTGGTTTCCTATAATCTAATACTTTTTGCAGCCCTAAGAAGGGCATATTTGCAATTAACTCTGTTATTAGGGTCTCTAAAAAGTTGGAGCCCAATATGTCTCCTGATTCAAACGGCATTTTTCACTTTATTCACAACACTTTTGTCCACGACGACTATTCGAGGCTTTATGACAAACGTCGCGAAGATAAACCCTCTCTCCATAAGTCTCTCTTCATCCTCATCCCCTCAGATAAACCGTAGTAAACTCAGGCGCTATCTGTTTATAATAAATTCAAGTGGTTGAATATCTGCGCTCTCTCTCTTACCCGTAAACAGTCCCCCGCTCTCATACGCAGCTCCCAATAGTTGCGGGGGATGACGTCATGCGGGGAAGGGGAACACGAGGCTTAAGGACCGCGAGAGCGCTTAGAAGAGATAGCGCGAGGCGTTTATAAGAGAGCGAGAGATGGGGAACGCGATGCTAAGGATCGCCAGAGATAGCGCGAGAGGTGCACGCGAGAAAGGGATAGCGCGAGAGCGCTTAGAAGAAAGAGTGTGAGGCGTTTATGAGAGAACAAGAGGCACATGTGAGAAAGAGATAGCGCGAGAGGCGCACGCGAGAGAGATGTTCGCGAAGGAGAGCGCGAGATAACGCGAGAAAGCGGCAAGGCGAGAAAGAAATATCGCGGCGAGATAACGCAATGAGAATTTTTTAAAATTATTTTAATAATGAGACGTTTATAAGAGAACAAGAGGCATATGTGAGAAAAAGATAGCGCGAGAGGCGCACGCGAGAGAGATGTTCGCAAAGGAGAGCGCGAGATAACGCGAGAGAGAGCGGCAAGGCGAGAAAGAAATATCGCGGTGAGATAACGCAATGAGAATTTTTTAAATAATTTTAATAATTTTAAATAATTTTAATAATTTTAAATAACTTTAATACCATTTTTCTTTAAGAAAGATAGCGTTTGCAATAGATATATTGTGGTGCAAATTGAAAAAGGAGAGAGAGGAATTTTTAAGTACATATTTTTAATATTAAATAATTTAATTAATAGAAATGTGTATTTACATGTGTGTGAATTTAAAAAAATTTTTACAAAATATAAATGAATATGAAATATATAAAAATTTTTAAAATATAAATGATTATATAAAATTTAAGA
This sequence comes from Prenolepis imparis, assembly GCF_030444845.1. Classification (NCBI taxonomy): domain Eukaryota; kingdom Metazoa; phylum Arthropoda; class Insecta; order Hymenoptera; family Formicidae; genus Prenolepis; species Prenolepis imparis. Next base: position 103 of record NW_028141525.1, on the reverse strand, counting down.
ATATAAAAATACAATATAAAATATAAAAGATAATATATAACGTTATATAATATTATTGGTGGGTGGTATCCGCTGCGAGTACTCTGCGTTGATACCACTGCTT
>NW_028141524.1:0-31762 GCF_030444845.1 Prenolepis imparis | reverse complement strand
AAGCAGTGGTATCAACGCAGAGTACTTCCAACAATTCGCCAGCCATTTTTAAAACGTTTAATTTTTAATCTGCCTAAAATCTGTAAAAAGCAGTGGTATCAACGCAGAGTACTCAACTGATTTTGAGTAGCCGTGAGAACAACTGATTTTAAACAAATGAGGAGGATCCTACCATGTAAGGCAAGATAGAGGTAAGATTTTCAGTGGATGGGGTGACAACGAGCGATCGTACGCTGCTGTCGCTCGATTATTTAATGAGACGTATCCGAATCGTCGAATTAATAAGTCCACTGTCTTAAAAACAATAGAACGTTTTAGAGAAACTGGTAGCGTAAAAAATCGCCCTAAATCAGGGAGACCATCGTCTGCCACTAACGAAGAAGAACAACTTGATGTTATGCAGACATTTATTGAAGATCCCAATTTTACTATTAACAGAGCCGCTCAAATTCACGATATTGCTCCCAAGTCCGTTTGGAGAATTTTAAAGAAAAACAAGTTCTATCCATACAAATTACAATATGTTCAAGAATTGCAAGACGGAGATCTGGAGCGTCGTATAGGTTTTTGTGAAAGAATGATGGCACTAATAGATGTCCGGCCCATCTTCCCTTATCAAATTGTTTTTACAGACGAGGCAACTTTCACGTTAACGGGAGAAGTTAATAATCAAAATTTTCGTTTATGGTCAGATGAGAATCCGAATTGGGTGCGGGAAACTCACACACAATATCCACAAAAAATTAATGTATGGTGTGGAATAATAGATGGCTACTTAATAGGGCCGTTTTTTTTAAAGAAAATCTGAACGCTCAAAGATATGAGAGATTACTTGTAGATCAAATAATTCCAGCCATACGAAATATTTTTCCAAATAATTTCGAAGAAATATGGTTTCACCATGATGGAGCTCCTTTTGGTTTACGGCCACGTCAAATTTTAAATGAGACTTTTCCATTACGATGGATAGAAAGAAGGAACAGAAATGAGGGAGAAGAGGATTGGCCACCTCGGTCACCAGATCTAACTCCTCTTGATTATTATCTATGGCGATACCTGAAGAGTAAGGTTTACAAAACAAAACCTGAAAGCATCCAAGAATTGATACAGCGAATAAGGGATGAAATAGATTTGATACCTTTTGAGACGAATCGTAGAGCCATTTCTGCATTCTATCAAAGATTGGCATATTGTCAGGAAGTAAATGGCAGCCACTTTCAGCATTTACTTTAACACACTGAGTAAAATTTATTTTAAAACACGGAGTAAAAGATTTTGAATCATTAAAGAGAGATAACAGTTTTCAATCGTCTGTTCCGCAACCTATCACCACTATGTACACATTCACACTTGTTTAGCCACACGCGCGCACACACACACACACACACAAGGGATCAAATTCATGCCACTTCCACGCAGTTGATCCTGGATAACACTAAGTGCATGAAATTTCGAAATTTGAACGGCCGCCATTTTGAATGAGGGGGTCGTAGCGACTTAAAATTTTAAGGGTGTGTTTGTTATGAAAAGACCTTTTAAACGAGCCCCCACTCGACCCTTAATCCCAATTTAAAATTTTTAACCCCCCTCTTACCCCCGCGTACCAGGGGGTGGGGGATGATCGGTATCCATGTCATAGGATAGCTTTTTTGATAAATCAAAATACGTGTTTTACCGTTTTTTGATATTTTCATTTTTACAAAAATTATTTAGGGGTTTCCACACTTTTGACAAACCCTGTATAGCAGTCTGAACTTGTGGTTATTTACAGGTTAAGAGAATCATGCAATAAGGAGCGAACTCAACTAATGTAGCGGCAGTAGTGAGATAAGAATATAGGCGGACACTGAAGGAGAGTTAAGAGTTGCACCGTCGCGCAGGATTGTGAGTAAATAATTAAAATTTTAATGTAATAAAAAATTTAATTTTCAATTGAATGTTTTGAATTAAAAGATGTGCTTTGGGAGGTTTATCATCATTGCGTGACCGCATGACATTGCAATTACTACCGTACCGCTTGAGCATCAAAACATTCACAACATTATTCTCCTATTAATCCACACGTTCAGCAATGTAAACAAAAATCTCGAATTAGTCGTCTGAGAGACTTTGAGCCAGAAAGACATTTGATAGATATTCACTCGTAATCGATAATTATAGTGAAATAGTAGCAAGAACTGCAATCTGTAACTTATAACAGGTAAGTGTTTATAATATAATTATACTACGTTTACGCGAGTGTTACTTCTGTAGTAACTTACTCAAATTATCGTAACTTACGATAATTCACTTCGCGTAAATGGGGGTCTAGTCTGTACTTCATGACGCGAAGTGAATTATCGTAAGTTACGATAATTTGAGTAAGTTTCTACAGAAGTAGCACTCGCGTAAACGTAGTAAATGTATAAAATGTAAATCCTTTTCGTAAAATTGTTTTGACGATCTATTCACTGTTTGTCTTTAATTATTTGTTATTTCCTACGTGAAGAACATTGCAATAATAAAGGACACCGCACTTTTTGTACGTACTAGAACACAAGCGCGCGCTAGGCGCGTGCCATTTTTCGATTTTATATTAAAAAATGATATTTTTATATAAAATTTGTTTAAACATGATTAATATTTTTTGACAGAAATTAACTGATTAAAGCATTAATTTACTAATTAAATTTTAAAATAAAAATGTTATAAAAATTAAAATAATATTATAAATAATATATTATAATACTATAAACTCGAATAATATTTTTTGACAGAAATCAGCTGATAACTGTCAAAAAATATTAATCAAGTTTAAAGTACTATAATATTTTATTTAAAGCATATTTTTATTTTATAATTTTTATTACATACTATTATTTTTAAATTTAATTAACAAATTAAAGTTTTAATCAGCTGATTTCTGTTAAAAAATAATAATCGAGACAAATGTATTATAACATATTGCTATTTTAATTTTTATAATTTAATTAGCTCGCTATATTAATACTTTTTAATATATACCGGGTGTTCAAAATAAAACGTTACAAATTTTTATTTCCAAAAATATTGTTTCTAGAAAAAAATGTTTCAAATAAAAGTTGCAGTATTTCAAGGGGAAAATAAGATAATGTTATAGAAATGTTTGTAGGAGACGGTTTTCAAGGTCATTTTAAGCTCAACTTGATTTTTTTTAATGGAATTACCCTAAATATTTTATGTAAATAGATTTCTTGTAACATGCTGCATAAAAAATTATAATAGTAAGATAGTCAAAAATCGAACGGTTCACGAGATATTTACATCTTAATATCTGACATATTTTGATATAAAATACAAAATATCTCGTAAATTATTTAGTTTTCAATTATCTTACCTTAATGCTTTTATATATAGAATAATTAGATAAATCAATTGATATAATGAAAATACATACTTATTTTACAGAAAAAATATACAATTTGCAACATGCAATTACATATTTTTTCTCAAAAACAAGTATGTATTTTCTTTCTTACAAGGAATCTATTTATATAAAATATTTAGGGTTATTCCATTTAAAAAAATCAAGTTGACCTTAAAATAACCTTGAAAACCATCTTCTACAAACATTTCTATAACATCAACTTATCTCGCCCTTGAAATACTGCAACTTTTATTTGAAACATTTTTTTCTAAAAACAATATTTTTGGAGATAAAAATTTGTAACGCTTTATTTTGAACACCCGGTGTATATATATATATATATATATATATATATATATATATATAACTACCTTTATATATACATATACCTTTAATACATTTGAATCTTCTATAAATTCATGTTTTCTTTATTTTTATTATAAAATATTATAACCTTAATAAACTCGTTCAGAGTATAATAAATAATTATTTCGAAATTTAATATTTAATAAATAATTTTTAATTTCAATATTTATTAGTTTGTTTAGAAATTCAATATTAGATTTATTTTGCATTTTAAAGTGAGTTTCTTGCGAGTGCTTTACGTTGGTACAGTTAGTACCGCCATTGTATCGCGAGATGGCTCCGCGGCAAACAATCTTTCCGTAGTAAGAAGTTGGCGAAGAAAGTATATAAGGCGATGAAACTATTGAAGTGATGGCTTGATGTTCGAGGCTTTTCAAGAATGTTGGCTACACTTTTATTTTCGATATCTCTGTTACAATATCGTTTCTATTCTCGTTAAAGTGTTTAAATTTGAAAACGTGATTATATTAACTGAATTTTGAAACCAAACTAATATTTTAGAAACATCTTTAAACACACATATTTATTGCATATTATTCTATTTATACGACAGAGATAGAGAACAGATTTAAATTATTTTGTAACTTGTGAAAACGTGAAAAGAGGAGAGCAATAATAAAATGATATAGAAAATAATTCCTAAAACTTAATCCACTTAACATTATATCTATTGGATGAATATTCTGATCATCCAATTTTATTGCAATTCGTTATGGATATCGTCTGCTACCCATACAGCACAAAATATTATAAATGTTTTCAAAAAATATTTCTAAATATTTCTATAAAAATATTGCAAGAAACATTTTAAAATGGTTTTAGGAATATTTTAAAATAATTTAAAAATTTTTGTGGTAACATTTTTTAGTATATTTAAAAAATTTTTTAGAAATATTTTTAAAAATGTTCTTCTTAATCACTCACATAATATTTTCTTAAATATTTGATACATTTTTGAAATATTAATAAATCTATATATTTATTTTATAATCTTGTTCCAAAATATTTAAACATATTATTTTACATTTATTTATTATTGATTTTATAATAGATTATATATTTTCCCACAGTTACAAAGTTAATATCAATATATTTTTAAAAATGTTCTTTATATATTCTACTATATTCAATTATTATTCTTAAAAATATTTTGAGGAACTTATTAAATTTTTGAAAATCTTTTTCTCTCTGATATGAATGGTTTTATAAATATTTTATTTTTTATGGAAATATATCTGGAAATTGTTTTTTCACATACGTATGTATATGAAATTTGCAGCAATCAAAATTTACAATTTTTTGTATTTACCGCGATGTGACACCATCATCTTGACAAAAATGTCGCGCAGACTCTGAATTCTTTACTGAAATATATATTAATTTCAGTGGGGAACGACTCTATTCCCCGACTATTCTCGATCTCTAACTGCAGGCGCGTTATATATAGCCGTATATATTGTTGTTGTGTGTATATATTGATCTTCGTATAAAACACTAAGTATTAACGTTCGTAAAAAGGTAGGTATTACAAGCTAAAAAAAGACATATAATTCGTGAAAGATAGATGCCAAAAAAGAAGAAAAGACGAGTTTAGGTAAGATATATTCAATTTATTCGTTTTCAATTTCAGTTTTCCTTATTTTTGCCCCTTTTTGTTACATTTGTTTCTTTTTGTGTCCGGGTGTCGTTTCAATCTGTTCTAGGTTAAGTATTATTTTTCAATCTGTTCTAGGTTAGGTTAAATATTATTTTTAAGGTGCTGATATATATATTATATACCGAAAAGAAGATTTAATTCATAAGAATAAAGCAGGTGCCACACCAAAACGAAGAAAAAAACGAGTTTAGTGAAAGGTAAGATATTCAATTTAATTGTTTTCAATTTGTTTTGTTTATTTTTGCCCTTTTTTGTTTCTTTTTGTGTTCTTATATACCGAGTGTAAGGAGTCATTTCATATTTCATTCTAGTATTACAAATAATATTATTATTATATTATATATAGATGAGTGCGCATAATTTTTGAATAAGTAAAAGAATAATGTCTCATATATGTTTCTTTTCTCGCTGCTAGCAGTTGGTATATATACAATTACGTTGTTACTTTGAATATGCGTAATCTTATATACATATATCTCGCTTCTTTTGTAGTTTGTTTAATTTTCTTTCAACAATGTCTAATAAACGAAAAAAGGCTGAAGACATATATTACAGTAAAAGGCACATTCATCATATAATTCGTCAGCAAACATTAAATGACAAACGAAATTCATAGACGGATTTTTAGTAAAGATAATTTTGCCGAATCTTCTACAAATGCTGATACATATTATAATGGTGCTCAAGTCTGTGACAGTAATGTACAGCTCGCAGATCTTACAAATTCTTCGTCGCCAAATGACAATGTTGATCAAGCAGATGATTTGGATATATCTAATGTATCTTATATCAAATACATTGACCAATTCAGTGAGAAACAGTTTGAATCGGATGCAGAAAGTCAGGATGATGACGATAACGATGAATGTGTCGTAGTTAAAGACATAGAAAATGAACAAATTGTTGGGACGAATTTATTTGAATATACTTATTCAGAACAGCAAGAAGAGAAATTACATCAAAAACTATGCTTTTGGGCTCAACAATTTAAAATACCATTGAATGCTACATCCTCTTTGTTACGTATTGTTATAGCCCGAACTATAACCAGTAGTTATTAGAAATTAGAATTTATTGAATATCTTTATAGAATACTGTAAAACATTTAGCTTATAAAAGAGCGCTCTCGACAAACGCTCGTCGCGTGAAAACGCTAACGCAGCGAGACACGCGCGAAGCACCGGAAACCGCGAGATGCAAGCGAAGACCTGCGACTTCAACCTGCTTCGCTTGCAGTTAGAACAAAAACGCGTGAATATTACTAACCAATCAGAGACCTGTTTCCAAGGGCCTCTCCCGAAAGAAATCCAAGAAACAAAGAATATAAAAGACCGAGAGTCAGCCCGCGACGGGAGTCACAAATTAAGATCTAAATAAGAAGTAACGAAATCGCTAATAAAAGATCGAGTCATTAAACAGAGTTAATACGAAACGGTTAATACCTAACAACCGACTACTATAAGAATACCTCTAAATCGAGAGAAGGGCGAGAATAAAGGGAAAACTCTATTTAAGTGAAATAACGAGTATATATTTCTAAGAATATACATCCTTGGCTCCTACGACATCCTGTGCGACCCGAGGATTCTCATCCTTTTCACTCGGCGCAATCCCAGTGCCGTACGGCGGCACAACACGTATGCTAAATGAAATTCCAGATATTACTTTACCTGTGGATGCTCGTACTTTATTCCGTACTCCACGATCTACTGATGTTGTTGTCATGGGGCATGGGCATTGTCATTTTGGGTTAACTATTGCAGTAAAAAAATTATTGAACAACGTCTTAAAATGCAGCATATCTTTCATACTTTACAGTTAATAATAAATATTGACGGAGCCCCTGTAGGAGAATCCACAAGTAAAAGTCTATGGCCTATTTTATGCACTGATTCTACAGTAAACATCGTACATTCTATTGGAATTTTTTGCGGAGTAGGAAAGCCTGAAAATTGTAATGAATATCTACAATGTTTTGTCAAAGAAGCCATGATTTTAATTAATAACGGATTTTATTACAATAATAAGACTTACATTATAAGAATTGTTGCGTTTGTATGTGATTCTCCAGCTAAGTCTTACATTCTGAATGTTAAGTATCACAGTGGTTATAAAAGTTGCATTAAATGTAAAATCGAAGGTGAATGCATTAATGGCGTAATATGTTTCCCCGGATCAATCGATCATTTAAGAACAGATAATGAATTCAAACAATTAGCTTACATAGATGATTACCAACGTGGAGAGAATAAATTACCTTTGGTAGGTTTAGTATCAAATGTTGTTTTAGACCCCATGCACTTAGTTTTTATCTAGGTGTGATGCGTACATTAATACGGCTATGGTTATCAGGTCCTCTCAGTATTAGTATATTATCAGCAAATAAAGTCAATCAAATTTCTAATAGATTATTGAATTTAAGGAAATACAAACCGACAGAATTTGTTAGATGTCCTAGACATTTGAAAGAATGGAGGAAATGGAAAGCTACGGAATTTAGACAATTTTTATTATATTGGAGTCCTTTAGTGCTACAAAATATATTAAAAGACGATTTATATGACAATTTTTTAACTTTACACGTGGCTGTGACGATACTTGCAAATCCTGGTCTAATAAAAGAATCAAATAACATCATTTACGCAGGAAACTTCTACAACATTTTGTACAATGCTTTGAAGCTACCTACGGAAAAAGATATGTAACGTTTAACGTCCATAATCTGTTGCATCTATCGGCAGATGTACAAAAATTCGGGGCATTAGAGACCTTCAGTGCATTTGTCTTCGAAAATTATTTGAAATCGCTAAAATGTTTACTTAGAAAAGGAGAGAAACCACTTCAGCAGATTAGTAGAAGAATTTCTGAATCAGATTATATAAGTCATCAATATATACAAATTGACTTCAACAAATGTAATAAAATTCGTTACAAAGACGATGTTTACTTAAAGCAAGCTCATAATACAGGCCCAGTAATTTATAATCTGAATTTTGAATTTCAATATAAGATATTACAAATAAATAATTTAGTCATAAATTCTACTGATGATCGAAATAATTGCGTACAACTTACGAATGGGATTATTGTTGAAATTTATAACTTTGCCATATCACAAAATAAATTATATATAATAGGCAAACAATTAGAAGAGAAAAATAAACAATTATATACAAAACCATGCTCTTCAACATCCATTAATATAAAAATTGTTACTAATTCTAATTATAAATCGGTTGAAGCATGGGTATATAAAGGCATATTCTGCAAAATGTACAAAATGCCATATCGCAATCATGTAATTCTGTTTCCTATTATTCATACACAAAATGTTTAAATTTATGTTGCTAATTTTTAGTAAATATAAAATATATAATCAGATGTTAACAATTTTTTATTAAAATTTTTGTATTTGTATATTTTGCAATGTGGACCTCTTTATTTATTTAATAAAATCCTCAATACTGTATATACATTGCGACGTCTTTGCCTCTCTCGAGAACGCCGCTCTCGAGAAAGCGACGTGCAATGTAAATCGGGAGCGATATCTATCGAAACGTAGGTAGGTGATACGGTAACGAGATAGGTAGTCAACGGTAATGCGGTACTTTACAGTATAAACTTTATGCTAATAAATGGGCGCCAGGCGCGATTTCTCGCGCCACGGTAACGAGAATCTCTTAAGAAACTTGATATAAAGGTCCGGCTGCGCCTAGCTCAGTGTATGGCAGAGGGGCGCGATTCTTTGGTAACGCTAGAGAGAGATTCTGGAGGAGAGGAGGGAAATTATTTGACACTCAATATTCAATAATTAATTAACAAATATATTTAACACATAACATTAGAAGGACATATACAATTGATACAGTAATAATCTCGAAATTACAGGAAACGATTACCTTACGGTGGGAATTCACGCGCGATGTAATCGGTACACGCGGTATATAAACGTATTCGAATCGAAACTAGCTCCGGTAGCGAACAATAGGTGCGAGAAGGTAAGCGCGGTATACAAAAACTCCGGAATGTGGTCGCAGCATTCCTCACGCGCGCGAGACTACAATCTTCACAATCGATATCTCGAAATGTCGGAATATTAAGGAACGGTAATTACGGTATTAACGAGGCGTCCCCAATGGCTCACCACGAGGATATATAACGTTATTTGCCACGAAGGTCACTCGAACAGACGGGACGAGACGATATTTACGGAATCTTTACGAAATGAAACAAACGGTAATTTCGCGCTATATGTACGACTCTCGCCGAGTTCCTCGCAATAGATACGGTAACGGTAACTCGCAGAGAGCGACCACGCACAAATTCCGAGGTTATTTAACGCGATCTTATAATTCCATCAAAAACAACGATACGATACGATACGATACAATACAATATAATTCTCGAGTCTTAACTTATGACGACTGTCGGCGGCAACTTCCCTGAGAGAGACACTTTCGCGGTACCCGGTATGAGCCAGTATCGCGGTAACAATTTTCTGGAGCAACTATGCTCCGCTAAACGGAAACGGTAATTCGGTATAAAGCTGTCGATTTTACTCGACAGACTTTAACCCACGGCACGGTAATACACGACACTAGCTGGACCGGGAACAATTTCTACTCACGAACTACCCGAGTGGCGGCTTACAATAGGTTCGCAAGGCTGATCGATTGTCGTCCTGGAGTCCCTCTCACTTGTTCCGTACGCCAGACAGAAGTGCCTCTCCGAGAGAGAGTCCTTAGGTCCCTCGAGCTCCGCGCCGATTTCCCGCGCATCCTATCGATATTCGGTCGCCGTGGGGCCGCCGGGATCCGCCCATCGATCCCTCGGCGCCCTCGTCCTTGTACCCGTGATTTTCGGAGACTCGCTTCCCGCTCTTTCCGGTATCGTGGCGGTATCACCTCATAATTCTTGATTTCCGGGGTTTGAATTGGCAGGCTGGCCGGGCCGTCATCCAATCCTTCCCGCAGGTGTTTATGGGCTGATATAGGGCCCTCTCCTCACTCTGCAGCATGAGGGGGCCTCTCGGTATCCTTTAGCGCTTCCATCAGATCTCTAGAACAGTTTATAGTTTAGATAATATCTCGGGATGGCGGTAGCGACGGGAACTCGATACATGACCTTTGGCACGGTATCCATTTACGGTAGTTTCCTCCTTGGATCTCCGGAATCTTGCTGCACATTTCGTTGAGGAATCCTCCACTCAGTTAGTCGTGTCACGGTTATTTCAACTCACATTCGCTCAATACGGTAACGCAGGAAATATTATACAAACAAAAATAACAATAAAATATAATCTTTTCGCTTTAAGGTCGCTATCTCTCAGGGTGTGAGAAGCAACCCCAGGACGGCTCTCCCCTTCCCTCCCCGGTCGAGCTATTGCCCTTGTGACGGCGCTCAAAAGGCGTCACGCCACAACTCCCCCTTCCTAGAGGAGAACCGGGGTTCGGAGATTCGGTAGCCGATATCCGCCACTCCGGCAGCACTTCCAGAGTATCACTTTCCGGACCTCGCAACTCATCTATGCGTTTCCTCTCTAGTTCTATTGATCCGACAGTATGTAGCGCGAATTCCCTTCTATTATCCCCCCCCCCCTCATTCGCCGTTCGGTATCGGCGTGGGCCGCTCAGCGATCGGGCGCGCTCTCTCGCGCGCTCGTGACCGCGAAAAGGAAAGTTCGGAGTTTTAAGTGGGTAGGTGAGAAAACAGTCGAGAGTATGTTGGTTACGATGGTTTATTGTCCGGTATAACAGAAATAGCAAGGTAGGAGGGACCGAGACAAAAAAACTGATTATGGCGGTACCTAAAATTTTTGAAGGAATCCCCAAAAGAAAAAAATATATATACCGGGAAAAAAACAAAAAGAGAACAAAAAAAAACAAAAAAACAAAAAGAAACAAAACTACTATGATAGCGGTACCTAAGAAAAAGGAAAAAGAAACAAGAGCTGAACAAAAAAAAACAAAATAAAATTTTGGATAAGCGGTACCAAAAAAAAAGTCGGGGCGGAAAACAACAAAAAGAAGAAATCCCGAGACGGTTTTACTGTGGCCGTCTCTCCCGCGAGTGGTCCCGGTCGACGTCCCTCTGCCAGGGCCATCCGTCCCGGAGTGGATCATCGTCCCGCTCGGCTGGCACCGGGGAACGGGGCGCTCGGGGACCTCTCCCAGCGGTATATGGGGCCGTGTTTTGGTAGGTGGTACCGCAGCGCCCACAACCGCGGAGGGTCACCCCCCGCCGCCCGCACCCGTAACAAAAGTCCCCCAGGCGTGGGAGGGGACACCCCGCGTATGGGTGTTGGTCGGACCCGCAGTTCCAACACCCGCCGGGATATCGTCCTCTCCTCGCTGGACTCCTGGGGGAGCGCTCCCGGACTCGGCGGTGAGGCCCGGGTCCCGTCCCATTCCGGCTTGGCGTGCTCCGTTCCGGAGAGCGAGGCGTTTGCCTGGCCCCCTGGATGGGGTCAGAGGTTGCGGTCTGGGTAGCCCTGTCATTAACCTCCGCTGGTGAGGTCTGAACGAGGACGTCCCGGGTGTGCGGGTATTCCCGCACTACCGCTCCCTCGGTGGTCCATCGGGCGGCCCGGACTTCTCCGGCTACTTCCTCGAGATCCATCCAAAATCCTTCATCATTAAAATGAATGAATTCCCACACCGGACGGTGTCGGGACCAGAAGTCTCTCCAAAGCCTCCTAATCGCCCGGTGGTCCATAAGCGTGCGCGGCATCTACACGTCGAGGTCAGGAGGTGTGTAGGGTTTTATATCCTGCACGTGGGTTTTTCCTGCGGGTGATCCGTCCAGTTGCGCCAATTCGTAAACCACTGGAGAGATCACTCGCGCTATCTTAAAAGGTCCCTGGAACTTGTGTGCCAATTTTGCGGCTACATTCTGAGCAGCGGACGATAATATGTGTTGACGCTTTAATATCAGATCGCCTACCCGAAACGTTCGATTGCGCCGACGCAAATTATAGTGGGAGGCCTGTTTCTCGTAAGCTTTATTTAAATTTTCGGTAACCCATTCGCGTAATGATTGTAGCTGTTTCATACGCGTCGCCCAATTCGCGGTATCTCCTGTCTCGATTTCGGTAACTTCTTGACTACGTCGATGTAGTGAATATATCGGCTCCAATTCTCGACCGAGATTTAAGAATGCGGGAGACGCTCCCAGAGATGAGTGTAAGGCGGTATTATAGGCGAAGCGGAACTCGGAAAGGTGTTCGTCCCATTCGCGGTGATCCTTCTCGATAAAGGCAATAATCATCGTTTTCAGTATTCGATTCACGCGCTCGACGGGGTTGGCTTGAGGATGGTATGGAGGCACGGTAGTGTGTGTGATATTATGATCTTCGGTAAATGTCTTAATCACTTTATTTATGAATTCGGTACCGTTGTCGGTTAAGAGGAACCTCGGAGCGCCCCATCGAGAGATCACCAAGTCACCTAGGGCTTCGCTAATTTTATTGCCGGTGGCGGCTCTTAAGGCCCTACATTCTACCCATTTCGTGAACAGATCCTGCACCACTAAAATATACTGGAATCCAGCTTTACTGCGCGGTAGCGGGCCTATTATATCGGTAGCTATAGCGGTCCACGGTCCGTCTGCGATCCGACGTCCCATAAGGCCTGCGGGGCTCGCTTGCTCGACCTTGGTTCGCTGACAGAGATCGCATCTTTTAAGGTATTCGGTAACATCGCGGAATAAGTTCGGCCAGAAGTACGTAACGGCGACGCGTTGATACGTTTTTTCTGTGCCTAGATGGCCTGCCTGTGGCATGTCGTGAGATTCTCTTAAAACTTCTGTACGGTATTCCTTCGGTATCACTAGCTTCCATCGATCTAGGTCTTCTACTATCTCGGAAATTACGCGTTTGGGTCTTAAAAAGTATAATCGCCCGTCGATAACCTTCCATTGCGTGAATTTATTTGGATTTGATACGACGTCTTTATATCTCTTACGGTACCATTCATCGTTAGTGTTTGTTAAGTCTACGGTCTCTAGGGCGGCGATTATTGGAATTGGGGTTATCGCGGCGGTCAGTGTTTCGTCGGTATCGTCTGTTTCAAACATTCGGGAAAGAGCGTCCGGTACGTGGTGTAGAGCACCCTTACGGTGGATGATCTCGTAATCATATTCCAATAATTCTAGTGCCCACCTCGCGAGTCTGCCCGTCGGATTTTTTAGGTTATGTAGCCAGCGTAAGCTACTATGGTCGGTAATCACTGTAAATCGGTATCCTTCGAGATATGGCCTAAATTTCTGTATAGCCCAAACGACAGCTAAACATTCTTGTTCGGTAACGGAATATCTCTTTTCGGGATCTGATAGTGCACGACTCGCAAACGCTATTACTCTTTCTTCGTTGTCGATAGTTTGAGTTAATACTGCGCCTAACCCTACGGAACTGGCATCGGTCTGTAACACGAACGGTATCTCAAAATTCGGGCATGCCAGCGTCGGTGCGGTAACCAACTGTTCTCTTATCTGCTCAAAGGCGCGAACCTGATCATCCCCCCACTCCCAGCGCTTGCCCTTTTTCAAAAGCCGGGTTAAAGGCTCGCTTAGGGTCGCGAACTGTTGGATAAATCGACGGTACCAAGAGGACATTCCTAAAAATCGACGCAATTGTTTAATATTTCGCGGAGCGGGATATTCCAGGATCGGTCGCGTCTTTTCGGGATCTACCGTTAGCCCTTCTTGTTGCACTATAAATCCCAAGTATCGCACTTGAGAACGACAAAATTCGCACTTATCCCGGTTTACGGTAAGGCCGGCGGTAACAATTTTATCAAGAACTTTTCCTAACCAACTCATGTGTTCTTCGAAAGTTGGCGTGACTATAACAATGTCGTCTAAATACGCGAACGCGTGTGGTTCCATTTCTGGGCCTATCAGGCGATCTAACAGTCTTTGGAAGGTTGCCGGTGCCCCGGTGAGACCGTACGGCATTCGCGTAAAATGGTATAATCCTTTTCCGGGAACACTAAATGCGGTAATCTCACGGCTATCCTTAGCTAACGGTATCTGAAAGTAGGCTTGACTTAAGTCAATTGTCGAAATATAGCGGGCGGAACGTAGTTTATCAAGAATCCCGTTCATATTCGGTAGCGGATATGCGTCTTTTTTCGATACGCCATTAACTTTCCGGAAATCTAAGCAGAAACGGTATTTGCCATTGGGCTTCTTCACCATGACAATTGGATTCGACCATTCACTAAATGATGGTTCTATTATCCCCGCCGCTAGCATCTTATCCGTTTCGGCTCGTATGGCTTCTTGCACTTTCGGTGATACTAGGTAGCAGCGCTGTCGTATTGGCGGATTCGAACCTACGTCTATTTTATGTTCGGTTAATGCGGTAACGCCTGGGTTTTCTGAGGGTTCCGGTAACGTTCGTAAAAAAAATTCTAATTCCTTCTCCTGTTCGGGGGTTAATTCCGATAATCCGTAGCACGAGGTTCCGCGTGGGGTTTCTTCGGTAGCGAGACGGTAGCGAAGATGTGGCGTTTCTGCGAAGTACCATTCGCCCGTAGCGAAATCTACTCCTATGCCGAATTTCATTAGAAAATCCATTCCGAGGATGCACGGTACGGCTAAGTTCGGTAATAAGGCTACGGTAACTTCATGACATCGGTCTTTTAATTCTATGGGTATTCGAGCTTCCTCGCTAATATCCGCGAGTTGACCATTCGCGGTGCGGATTTGCATGCCCCTGTTTCTATGAGTGAGGATACCTAATGCGCGGATAATCTTGATTCCTTCGCGACCTAGCAGCGTTCGGTTCGACCCCGAGTCCACGAGAGCCGCGAGAGGATATCCGCGTATTTTAATGGAAAAGTATCGTAAAGACGGTAAGGTATCTGACTCTAAGGTGACATATGACTGTAGTAACGTATCCTCCTCCCCGGTATGTGTCACGGTTGTGCGGGCCTCGTCTTCATGGCTCGGAGTCGTAGGGACCCTTTCTACTGGCTCCGGCTGGCGTTTCCCGCACACGTGGGACAAGTTTGTACGGTAACATCACGCTTACCGCAGCGGTAACAATATTTTCTGCGCGTTTCGGTGCACCCGCGCGCGCGATGTCCGGTTTTATCGCAGTTCCAACATTTTATGGAGTGCATGGTAGTCGCGGTAGGATTCACGGTATCACGGGATGTCGTATCGGAAGCGGTAGCCGTAGCGGTAACTGTCGCGGTCTCGTTCTTTTCGGTATGCGCGTTCGCGTTTTTGGCGGGCTTTTTCTTTTCCTTCCTAGTAGCGGTAGCTGTAGCAACGGTAGCGGGGTTCTTCACTTTGCCTTTCGGCGCATGGTACGCCAAATCCGGGAAAATGGATTGTTCCGGCGGTAGCGGGGGTCGGTAATTTTTTTCGGCAAGAAAGGATCTTTCGACTCTCGTGGCGAGATACTCTAAGGTAGCAAAGTCGACGAACTCTTGACGTCGGATGCTTATCTGCAATCGCGGTAGCATATTCCGATGCGCGAAATTTAACTGTTCCGCCATCGGCCAGCGGGGTATCATGCGATTGAGCAACGCGCGAAGGCATGTAAGGTAATCGGCTGCCGCTTCGTGCTCCCCCTGCGTTCGTCTAAAAATTTCGTCGCGGAGTGCGTACTGATAGTCGGGGTCCCCGAATCGTCCTCTCCATGCCGCCTCAAAGTCACCCCAGTTCCGCCAGTTTTCGCTTTCTAACCGGACCCAATACAAGGCCATATCCGATAGGAATAACGGTAAACACTTGAAAAGATCGGCATCTGATATCGGTACTATCGCTCGGGCTTCCTTAATTCTTAGCAAGAAAGCTTCCGCGTCGCTGCCCCGTTTCCCCGAAAAGTGCAAGTTCCATTTTCTCATTAGGTTGTAGGCTTCCGCGGTAGAGGCGCGCGAAGGGCGAGGGTCTGGTGGCCGGTACGGAGGATAGTGTAGCGTAGGTCCCGGGTGACTGGCTCGTTCCACGCGGGGTTCGTCTATTTTTACCTCCCCATATGAGAAAAACATAGGGGACCTTGGATCCGCCGAGGTATCTCCCTCCAAGAGGGTGGTTTGACTCGGGGTGGCGCCCTCATCGGTCGACATCGTGCCCGCGGTTTTGATAGAATTACCGTGGGTCTCTTCCTCGTGTCGTAGGAGCCGCGCGCGTAAAACCGGCAAGATTCCTTGGGTGCTTAATCCCCGATCCTCCAAATGTTGTCTTGCCTGTTCTACAGTTAGACTGTGTATCCACTGGTGGATGTCGGTATCTTTTCTCATTTGGAACGGTAGAGCCGACCGGGAGAACAAAAATTCGTTCGGTATCAAGTCACGGCAAGGTATTCCGAATCTCCACCAATCTCTGCCAAGAGTAGTTCAATAACCCGTTAATAACTTTCTTCGGCGGTACAAGCGGTATCTCGACGAACACGGGCGAATTCGGTAACGGTATCAAGAAAAAAAATTCGAATTCGGTAGCGGTATCAAAATATTGAGAGAAGAAAAAAAAACGGTTATGTGGTGTCGACAAGTTAAAGTTAGAAAGGCAAAGAGGACACCAAAAAAAAATAATAACACGACCCAATGACTTACGAAAATACAAACCCGAAATATAAGAGGTCAAACAAACCCGAGATCAAAACAAAATTCGAAACAATGTGAACTTGAGCTAACCGACCGGCACGTTAACCAAAATGTTGAGCAACCTTGATGTTAACTCGAAAACAATGGTTGCCGGTAGTTTGAGAGGATAATAGAAAGACACGGAAAAAAGAAACGCGATCGATAATACAATAGTGGCTGTGAACTTGAAAAAGAAAAGAACGAAAACTTTCAATATAATCGGTATTAGTCGTAACAAAAGGAAAGTCAAGCGTCTATTGAACAGCAAACAGAAACGATAAACGACCAAACGGTATCGGTAGAGCGAAAGAGCGCAAAAAAAATGATAATAGATAAGACTACAATAGGTATAATAATATATAAATAATAGCGGTCATTCGAATAGCTGGTCTAACGGTAGCGTTTCGGCGGTATTAAAGATTTATCTACGTTTTTATATCGCGCCGAGGTCGGCAGCGTGCGCGAAAGAGAAAGAAAAAAAAAGAAAAAGAACACCCCGCGCAGCGATCCGGCAAGCGTCAACACAACGCACGGCAAACCAAATTTTTGTGGCACACAAATTCCAAGGTTACCCGATAAATTGTCAAACCACAAAGTTTTTGAAATTGGACAGATATTTTACTTACTGATACTGTATCTCAACTCTAACCTTTTACCGGACTCACAGAACACCAAAAAAATTTTCACTGTAATTGAAGGATTAATATACGACACAAAGACACAATGATTATACGTAGTCACTAGAGGGACGAAAAAATTGACAATCGGACAACACTCCCTCTCCAGATCTATCTTTCGCTACAATATAATTGATTATTCAAAAAAAATTTTTTTTTTCTTCGGTAAGGTCTCCAACGGCGTGGGCCCCACGTTGGGCGCCAAAATTTGCGACGTCTTTGCCTCTCTCGAGAACGCCGCTCTCGAGAAAGCGACGTGCAATGTAAATCGGGAGCGATATCTATCGAAACGTAGGTAGGTGATACGGTAACGAGATAGGTAGTCAACGGTAATGCGGTACTTTACAGTATAAACTTTATGCTAATAAATGGGCGCCAGGCGCGATTTCTCGCGCCACGGTAACGAGAATCTCTTAAGAAACTTGATATAAAGGTCCGGCTGCGCCTAGCTCAGTGTATGGCAGAGGGGCGCGATTCTTTGGTAACGCTAGAGAGAGATTCTGGAGGAGAGGAGGGAAATTATTTGACACTCAATATTCAATAATTAATTAACAAATATATTTAACACATAACATTAGAAGGACATATACAATTGATACAGTAATAATCTCGAAATTACAGGAAACGATTACCTTACGGTGGGAATTCACGCGCGATGTAATCGGTACACGCGGTATATAAACGTATTCGAATCGAAACTAGCTCCGGTAGCGAACAATAGGTGCGAGAAGGTAAGCGCGGTATACAAAAACTCCGGAATGTGGTCGCAGCATTCCTCACGCGCGCGAGACTACAATCTTCACAATCGATATCTCGAAATGTCGGAATATTAAGGAACGGTAATTACGGTATTAACGAGGCGTCCCCAATGGCTCACCACGAGGATATATAACGTTATTTGCCACGAAGGTCACTCGAACAGACGGGACGAGACGATATTTACGGAATCTTTACGAAATGAAACAAACGGTAATTTCGCGCTATATGTACGACTCTCGCCGAGTTCCTCGCAATAGATACGGTAACGGTAACTCGCAGAGAGCGACCACGCACAAATTCCGAGGTTATTTAACGCGATCTTATAATTCCATCAAAAACAACGATACGATACGATACGATACAATACAATATAATTCTCGAGTCTTAACTTATGACGACTGTCGGCGGCAACTTCCCTGAGAGAGACACTTTCGCGGTACCCGGTATGAGCCAGTATCGCGGTAACAATTTTCTGGAGCAACTATGCTCCGCTAAACGGAAACGGTAATTCGGTATAAAGCTGTCGATTTTACTCGACAGACTTTAACCCACGGCACGGTAATACACGACACTAGCTGGACCGGGAACAATTTCTACTCACGAACTACCCGAGTGGCGGCTTACAATAGGTTCGCAAGGCTGATCGATTGTCGTCCTGGAGTCCCTCTCACTTGTTCCGTACGCCAGACAGAAGTGCCTCTCCGAGAGAGAGTCCTTAGGTCCCTCGAGCTCCGCGCCGATTTCCCGCGCATCCTATCGATATTCGGTCGCCGTGGGGCCGCCGGGATCCGCCCATCGATCCCTCGGCGCCCTCGTCCTTGTACCCGTGATTTTCGGAGACTCGCTTCCCGCTCTTTCCGGTATCGTGGCGGTATCACCTCATAATTCTTGATTTCCGGGGTTTGAATTGGCAGGCTGGCCGGGCCGTCATCCAATCCTTCCCGCAGGTGTTTATGGGCTGATATAGGGCCCTCTCCTCACTCTGCAGCATGAGGGGGCCTCTCGGTATCCTTTAGCGCTTCCATCAGATCTCTAGAACAGTTTATAGTTTAGATAATATCTCGGGATGGCGGTAGCGACGGGAACTCGATACATGACCTTTGGCACGGTATCCATTTACGGTAGTTTCCTCCTTGGATCTCCGGAATCTTGCTGCACATTTCGTTGAGGAATCCTCCACTCAGTTAGTCGTGTCACGGTTATTTCAACTCACATTCGCTCAATACGGTAACGCAGGAAATATTATACAAACAAAAATAACAATAAAATATAATCTTTTCGCTTTAAGGTCGCTATCTCTCAGGGTGTGAGAAGCAACCCCAGGACGGCTCTCCCCTTCCCTCCCCGGTCGAGCTATTGCCCTTGTGACGGCGCTCAAAAGGCGTCACGTCACAACATATGGATCGTTTTACCAAAATTTGCAATTAATAAGCCGTCCGACTTCACATTCTTAAATTTTTAAAATAATTTTTGTTGCACTTTCTCATGTATTGTTAATTTTTATTCATTTTTAAGAGTTATAATGATAACGAAAAATATTGTAAATTAAAACAAATTTTTTTATTTATCGAAAAAACGCCATTTTTTTATTTTAATAAAGTTGTAAACAAAAGAAATAGAAAAATGATTCTAAATTGTAAGTTTAATAGGAAAGTCGGCAAAAATTTTCATAAATTTTAAGATTTTTTCGTAGCTTTTGTTTCTCCTTTTTTTACATAGTAAACTGAAAAGTCGACAACATAAAGATGTGACTAATGTTAGAATGGACCAATTTCACTGAGATTTTTTTTTGTAGAAAACATTTATTTGCTTGGGTTTCGAGATAAAAGTTCTTACAGTGACTTTTATTCAGTTTCGTGAAATGTTAATTACAATATAATGATTTATTTATTTGTATGTTAGAAAATGTTCTCTATAGTGCAATTTGAAGAAGGACTTGATGTCGTATCGATCATATGGCTTAATAAGGACAAGATTTCGAAATGGCCTCCGTTCTCTTTGAGAGAATCGTATAAAATTGTTAAAGCAAAACAAAAATTATCAATCCCGACAGAACAATGGTATGAATATGGCGTTCTCGAGATCATCAAAACAGCAGGTGAACCAGAAAATTTATTATTATTTATTAATAACAATTGTTGCTATATTAAAGTGTTTATTCAAAAAATGTTAAGAATTCTATACAGACTTACAATTTTTCTACACCAAGTATCTATTAGTGACTCTAGTTCGGATTTTGATTCATTTTTTTATAAGAAAATCGTTAGTAGTAAGTAATGCACTATGGTGCGTCAAAACAAACCCCCACCACTCACCCTCTGGCGCCGGTGACGTCACTAAACCAGCGGGGGGCCGTCTCGTCTCAGGTCATTAACCCAGCGGGGAGTGCCGTCTCGTCGCAGGTCATTAACCCAGCGGGGGTCCCGACCACGGTCCCACCACAGGTTAAAGTTTAGGGAGACGGGCCCCGCTCGCGTGCCAGGTAACAATATTAATTTTAGTGACAATGAGAGAAAAGTCGAACATTAGGACGACTGAGTCGAATAAAGAAAAGACATTATCGCACTGATTATGATGTAACTTTAATTTTTAGAGAAAACGTGAGTGTTTCTCAGTAAAAAGGAAAAAGGGAAATGATGGGAAGAAAATACTAAATAATTTTAATGAGAAAAAGTTCACATTTATTCAAATTGGTTTTTTTACATAAGACAATATTACTTTATTATATGTAAATAAAATTCAAGATATTCTCTAAGCACGTCTTCCGCGATGAAAAATTTTACGAAATAATTGTAAGATTATTCGATCATTTTGTTCATAATTTTCGGTAAAAAGAGTAAAAAACTGATTGAGATCGTAACCATTACTCATGTAATATAAAAATACACAGCTGTATTGTCCGCAAGTTAGAGAGAAAGTTCCTTGTAATTGTTGATTATTCCATCGATGGATGATAGAGTTTCGACGAAGCCGTAGCAGAAATCTGGGATCCAAAGGTGGCAATCCGTAACTGTCAAAGTATGTAGCTGTACCGTCTTTGTTGAGGAAGAAAGCAATCCAATGTTCTCCAGGTCGATTATGATCGTCTGTATTAGCAATGATGGCAGTTGATCTTGTCCATACTCTTGGAACTCTGTCCGCAGGATAGACACCCACATGGTTGACATTGAGTTGACGTAATGCATGTAGTATTTCGCGTGAGTTCATTTGTTTCTTTTTGATAAAAAGAAAAGGCAAATATTTTTGAAAAGCTTTGATTTCGACTGTTTTGTTGCGTTTTTGACAGAGTTGAGTTGTTCTCCTTTTTCAATATCAGATTGTACTTTAATATTCGGGTTTAGTTCGAAAGGTTCAATGTTGAAAGTATAATCCTTGGTGTTGTTGTCGGTGATTATTTCCCAATTTTCAGGGGTACTACAAATAGGATGACATTTGTAGTACGTGACGTCAGTATCAAGATTATTTTGCTCGACTAACCAAGATTTTAATTTGTACGCGTTGCGTAATGCACAATGAAAGTTGACGAAATTTCGAAATCCGTGATGATTACAATGTCGTCCGTATTCTGCCTCTAGCAATAGATTTTTGAATGCCGGCGATTCACCTTCCAAATTATTTATATTTCTAGAAAGTAGATTCTGTAGATATCGTGCTTTTTCGTTTCCTCTGACATAAATGCAACGTACGTGTCTTGTAATTTCGCGCATATGTGATGCAAAATATTTTAGATCAACGTCGCCGTTGAACCATTCGATGCCGTGATAATTTCTTGTGAGCCAATTATTTTCTCGTCTTACTCTTTCGGGTAATTCACCAAACGGATGCGGTGGCAATATTAGCCAATGACTAACGATTGCAGCGTTAATCGCAACAACGGCTACTTCCTTAGGAATGAACTCACCGTTAATATCACGGAAGCCTTGTATGTCGACGACTATATCCATAATGCGGAGGTGCTTTTTTTGCGAACCGACGACGTTCGTGTCTCGAATATAACTGAATTCTTTTTCATTACATGTTTCTTTTTCATTACATGTTTTTACAATGTACATACGTCAGTGATGATGATAATATTTTGAATGATGAGGAAAATACGTAAAAAATTTTTAACAGAGTATTATTTTGAGTGACGTAAAATCTAGCCGGAAAAATCAACGATAACTTGACGTGACGAGTCAATTTCTATCACGTTAAGATTTCTGCGTAGACAATACAATTAATGGTTTCGGTGAGAGCTTTTTCGAATCGTACTTCTAAGTGTAAACTTCCGTGTCTCACGAGATTCCAATGTCCGGCGCAATTAGCTGACAAATCAGGCGTAAGATCAAAAGCGAAAAGTGTATATCCCTTGGAATAATCATCTCTACTTATGGAATTTCCTTCGTTTAAAAAATGGATACCCGTTCCCGAAAAGAGAGTTTGATAAGCTTCGATGTAAAGAGATTATTCCGACGTGAAAATTGGCTGTAACGGCCTACTAGGAATTTGAGTGCCGTCGACGTACAGCGAGAAGAAATTTATTCCGTAATTTTTGAAGTTAAACGGATTTAATTTTCTATCGCCATTAAACGCTCTATTATTTACGAAACCGACAATTAGTACGTTTCGGTAGTTGCCCGAGTATTACGTTATCTAAAGATTCACCCACAACACCACTGTGAATCGTGAATGATTTGACTTCGACTCTCGTGAGCGGATACTTGGCTGTAACTTCACTCAGCATTCTAGCGTGTGCTAGTAATACTCCGGCGCTAATTTTTGTCCTTCTTATGAGCAAACTGGCATCGAGAACATGAATTTTTGAGGAGCCATTACTTTCCATAAGACAAAACGAATCTTTCGAGCGAACGAGTCTCAATCGTACTTCCACACCATTAATCAAGAATTTGTCTTGATTGAAAACATCGCAATGAAGATGTCCCATAAGATCTAGCGTTCGTCCGCCACGGATGTATTGTGCGCGTCTCACGAGAGCGGGATTGCCTGTTTTCGATTCCAACAATTCGTCCATACGATCGGGTGTATCCGCGTCCCATAAGCATGAAGTTAGATGGGAAGTTTTTGCGGGTGAAGAATAATTTAACAATGCCTCGATGTACGCGCGGTACGCGAAAGCGTTGTTTGGAGGTGACACGAGCTTTTGATTGAAGTATACATCGATCTGATTGAAAATCGAATGAAGTAAATGATTTACGGGGCCTACGTTGCTTTCGCTGCTGGTGCTGCTGCTGCTTGTTCCTGCAGTTCCTCTCGTTGAAACGTCGAACGGGTCTATGCGTATACGAAGACTCAGCATTGTGTGTGTGAGATCTAGAAATTCTTCTCCGTGACCGGGAATGACGAATTCTATCGGTGAGTCGTCCGAGAGAGAGATCACGGGCTTGTAATAAATCCATTGCGAACTTTCGATACTAGTTTGCGTAGGCGGTAAAGAAAAGAGATCGAATTCACTCTTTAAACACTCGCTCGAGTGTGTGAAGAAAAGACATACTTATTTTCTAGAATTTTTTGTTGTTGCTGAGTTTAGAATAATAATGTTTAAGAAAATATATTGGAGACGGTGCGTTTCTTGCCAATTTTCTGTCGTTTCGCTGACGTCTTGAGTCTTTTCACTGTCGTGTGTTTTTTCTTCTTTTTCTTGTTCTTCGTTAATTTTGTTCTTTTTTTACCGCGCGTCTTGATTTTCGATGAACTTTTCGTACTCGTACGTCGTCGTTTACGTCCTGTTGTTGTCGCTGATTTAACGATGTGTGCGTCAAGCCCCCCAAATGGAAACTGAGCTACATGCATTTTTGCATCCGATTTATATCCTGAACCTTTCATCAGACTACCTATTTTTTCTTTAGCTTTTCTTTTGAGATTGTCGCGTGATTCTTCAAAACGATGTTTTACCGCTACTTTAAACGGAGTATTATTTTCAACATCTTCGATTATATTAACACCGGCACGTAAAGCTTCTTTTCCTACCGCCCGTACACCCTTACTTAGATAAGGCAGCACGCGTCTGAATAATCCTCCGAGAAAACTTCCGATACCATGACCACGTTGATAGGCTGATCCGACAAAAATTCGCGGAATTCCGCCGCCGCGACTACCCCCGTTCTGTAATTGCTCGTAATATTCCGAATAGTGCTCCATTAATAGGAATGAATTTGCTTTTTTCTCTTTTTATTTTTTTTCTATCGTAGCTGTTGAGTATTCTTATAATATTTAATCGACTCGCCTAAAGTGTAATGTCATCGTCAACGTTCCAAATTCAAATGGTATACTCTTTCCAAGTTGATCTCTTATATCTATTTCGATCGTGCGAAAACACGTTTGTTGCAATGCAATGTAATACATGTGCGAGAAATGCCTTACTTGACTGGATGCAAACGCGTAATTATTTCGTGCATCGAGTGCGACTACGCGAAGAAGTGGAGCTTATACATCGCCTATAATATAAGGTTCGCAAATGTCACAATAGACAAAGAGCTTGTCGGGAATGACACACAACAAACTAGCTAGTTTATTGGATATGATCGGATAATTGCGCGAGAGCTTGTAAAATTGTAACGAATAAATTTCTTCATCATAAACCCATGAAGGCAGCATAAGGTCTATGATAACTGAACCACTTATGAGTTTATCGAGATTCTCTTTACTGTGTATACCTTTACTGATTTCATTATAAAATCTTGCCGGCAAAGAAGTTGCTATAGCAGAATCACTTTTCTGTTGATCAAGTTCCCTACGTTTAACTGGTATATCAAATCCGAGTATGCTGTGAATTTTTTCGGAAAAATTTACATAATGAACCATAGAACATTTCTTTTTTTCACAGGAAAGTTTCATGAAAGTTTTACCACCTTTGCTAGCATCGAATTGCCAAATTATATGCGATTCAACAGATTTGGCTGCGAAATTTAAGGCATCTATAATATCTTGCATATTCGAGTAAACTCCCGTCGGTAGTTGTGATTTCTCAGCCTTAATTACTGCTTCCTTCTCACTAATATCAATAAACCTGATTATTCCTTCGTCGTCTGATCGTATATGTAAAAAACTATATGGAAACTGAATCTCAGCGAGCGCTACTTCCCATCGTCCATGTAACTCTATACGTTGAGGTAATTCAGTGGTAAAACACGTGGTTTTATTTTCCGGAAAGTAACTCATACTACTATTGCTCGGAAGAATCATGTAAAATTGCTCCTCCTTCATTTTGACTCAAAGATCTTAAACTCGATGCAGGAATTCAAGAATTGAATTTTGAAGGATAACCTTGCCAGCTAACTAACAATTGTTTATTGTTTCCGCGTCCCTTGCTTTTTATCACGTGGTCGACGATAAATTCTTCTCCTTGTAAGTCTTTATTGACCGGTGTTAATTCTTGTTCGTAAAAAATTCCGTCTATAATTTCGCCCTCTAAATCACTTAATTCGTATACGCAGGGTTTCCTCCATTCGAGAACACGGTGAATTCGAAATATTTCTTCGCTTCACTTTGCCTCGTATCCTTTCTCCAAGGCTACTTTTGCTCTACTGACGCGTACGAGATCACCAGCGTTATATTTAACTTTTTGTTTGCGTCCGCGATACTTTTTCTTCTTGTTGACGTCGTCGTCGATGTCATCACCGCTCCAACGACAATTAATATTTTCACGCGCGATACGAGCATTTTCCCGCGTAACGACTGCAGGTTGCATTTTAATAGAAGAATGACGAGTATGATTGTAAGCGTGAACGATATCTTGTAAAATATCAATGTAACGTCTCGTATTTTTATGTGTAAAATAACGCCACATCCGCTCCTTGAGTGTTCTATTAAATCGTTCTACAACAGCTGCTTTAATATCGGGATTGCGGGCTACACGAAAACGTATGCCTTTTTCTTTAAAGAATTTTTGTACAGAACTAGCTATAAATTCTTTACCTTTATCCATCTGCAGGTATACAGGAATTCGTTTGTTGTTTCTCAAAAGCACACGTTGAAAGGCTTTTGTCACGCAGATAGCTGTTTTGTCACGTAAGGGTTCTACCCAAACAAATTTACTAAGCACGTCAATAATTGTTAGCAGATAGGAATAACCGTCATTATAACTCTTGAGATTACGAATATCGATTAAATCAGCCTCCCATAAATCGTCGATATTTGTCACGTTATAATGTAAACGCGGAAATTTTCATCGTACTGGACGATGTAGCGTGTACGTATCTTGCGATTTAAGCCATTCAATGACGTCGTTACGCGTAAAATGTGGTTTAGCAGCTCTAGATAAATTCTCCGTCGTGTAATAGCTTGCGTAGTGCGAGGGATCGTAATACAATTTTTCGAGTTCCATTATTCGAGTTTGCTCCAATGAAATAAACCTTTCTTCCTTTTTGTCCGTGAATCCTCGTTACTTATTAATGTTTTACCGTCATCGCTATCGTCAGTGACGGATAAAAACGTGTCTTCTTCAGTTTCGTCTAACTTTCGTCTGTATGACTTTGAATGTGAGAGCGGAGTTTTCGGAGTTGAGCTCCCGTATGGCAACGTATTTTTAATACGCTGAGATTTACGTGCAAACGTAGTCAATAAATCGCGATTTCCTATGAGATTGGAAGGCGTATTTATGTCGCGAAGTAATCTCGCAAACTGAATTCTCCCGGTTGCTTTCACCGTTTTTCTCTCGCGTATAGCGTCGTTTATAAGTTCGGTAATATTCGTCCCCGTTACAACTTCATCGTCTATAGTGACGAGTCCGCGTTTATCCCAGCTAATCTTAGATGGCGGAATTTTAAGCAAATATTTTAATAGTGCGTGTGCTTTGACGCGATAAGTTTTAGATACATTGTTGAGTATTTCTTTAAGCATTTCCGCTGTTTGAGCACGTTTCTTTCCAAAACTACTTTCGCTAATGTTTCCTTCACTGCTAATTGAAGTTTCCATTTCCGGGAGATCTTCGTTTAATAACGTCATATCGAGGTCTTCGTTCTGCTCGCCATCTCCGACATCGACGTTGCCTCGCGTATCATTGCGCGAATCGTTGCGAGATCGTTTCGCTTCCCGAACAAAGTGAAGATAACGTCGAAGTGTTTCCTTATACAATTTCCATTTTTCGCCTTCGTCGGTAGGAGTCGCGAGATTGAGAATACGCCACTTCTCCGCGTCGAGACGCGATAAAGGAGTTCTCGGAGTCCGTACAGAGTTATTATTATTTCCATCTGATATCTCCATATTTTTTTCCTTCGATTCGATAGATGTTATTTCCGGTTGCTGGTGATGCTGCATTCGTTGCATTTTTTCGAGATTTTCCGTAGAAATCAAAACCATTTTTTTTGCCTTCTCCATTATTTGATGTGTAATAGTTGTTTCTCACATTTGTTATTTCTTTTATAATTAGTATTTTTTAGAAAAAATATATAAAGTTGTATTTTTCTTTTTCACTCTCCGATAATCCGTGATAATACTTTAAATTTTTTCTTAAAAATTGATATTTTATTATTCTTAAATATATTTATAGGGAAATAATGTAATTAACATAGTAAACGTAATATTTGTTTTGTTATCTTTTTTCCATTGTAATTATTTCAAAAAATCATGTTTGAGAGCGATCAATACTAAATTCTCTGTCATTGATTTGTACGTAATTGCATTTACTCGGGCGTTTTCGCGAAACTCAGTGACATTGACGTTAGCCCCTGGGTTGCTCGATCAATCTCTATAACCCAATAACACTAACCCCTCCCGTCAGCAAGAGTGCTCAATGAAAACTGACCTTCCTCGTGCGTAGGCATTGTAATTGCCACAATGTGTTATATCGCTAAATTCAACGATAAATCAACTACTTAGATAACGTATAGTAAAATACTACTGACACATTTATTAATTAACGGAAATTAATTCACGTGTTGTAAATCACTATCCTGTCACGTTTCTTATTGTGTATTTGAATTATGGAAATAACTTTCACTACAACATCCCCCCCTCTCTTCTCTATCACACGTACATTCTTTGTTATAGGTAAGCAATTAATATTATTAGATTTATTGAATTCTTTCAGAGAAACTTTCTATAAATTTTTTCAAAGTTGTGATTTAATAACACTTCTGAAAGTTCGTATATTCTATAGTAGAACAATTTTAAACGGTAAATTTATTTTATACGGTTATTTCCGTTACAGTCACGGTATAATCATTAGGCACAAACATTTAACATACTCTTTAATATTCAACGTACTATATAAGAAAAGAGCAGAAAATACGAAAGTTATTGTATTTTTAATATTCCTATATATATACAAAATAGCAATATTACTTTTTAAATAGCTTTTGTTATAAATATGTGTTGCTGCTAATTCTAATCATTTTCCGTACATTTCTTTGCCATACAGAAAGCAATTTCAATGAGGAAATGAATGGCTTAATTCTATCGGAAAAATAATAATATAAAACAACCATCGAGAATGCTGGCCGTAAGAACCACCCCATTTCGCTCCCTATATAATGAGATTTTGCATTTGCTCATAACGAAATAAATATTCTTTTATTTCTCGTTATATTTTTTTTTAAATTATATTTTCCGTCTTGTATCGCCGAACGTGTTATCTCGAAAAAAAAGTTAGCCTTTAAACGATAAAACCGTGCTTCCGGCGCCTGGACAGGGACAATGATACTCCATCGTGTTTCGGTGAAGCGAATTATAAGCGATGGGAAGGGTGCATAACGACTAAACGGACAATCGTCGACGCATCCGGACGGATTGCGGATATGATGCGCTGGTATCCGTGGAAGAACAGAGAGAGGACGAGCCGTACAAAGAAGAACAAAGAAGAGAAACATGTCCCTCTCAGCAGGCAGCAGCTCGTTACTCGCGACCTGCGGCTCACCGTCTCGTGGAATCGCGTCTGCGGCTACCAGACACGATTGTAATACACGAACGCACACGCTGGTATATCGCATACTCTTATATATTATTACGTAGCAAATATCGTCCTTTCTCTCTTTATCTTTCTTTCTCGAGTTAGCCAGGAATAGCAGTATCAACGCATTACCTCGCTGATTACGATATTATTCCGTGTGGATGATTATTTCTTATCTGAACGTTTCCTCATGTTCTTTTTAAGGAAGATTGCCCTTTTAAATAATAAGATTCAGGTTTTCCATTAAAATTATTTAAGATAGTGTTTAAGGGTTATATATGTGTGTTCATGCGCAAACCAAGATAAATTCCAAGGCTTATATCGCTCGCGCTTAGATGTTTATGACACTTGAATATCTCAACGAATATCTAAAGCAGAAATTCATATATGTATATCGATCGAAAGTCTCCCCTAGCTCTTTCGCAATTAAAATTATTATGAATGTTTGTTTTGACGATTTTCGTTCTCGCGCTCGTCCGATATATATCAGTAGGCTTAATTTTTATTCTCGTTTTTGCGCGACTTGTTCTATTTATGCGTAATCGTCGGACGTCAATTTATACCGCACGATGCTTCCGTAACGACCTCGAGCCGCGGGGATAAAACGAAACGCTGAAGCATCTCTGCCATGTTGATGGCGAAAGAAACCCTGTAGCGCGACGCCTAACGTATCCGTATGCCTGAAACACGCGTCCCGCAATCGCACACGAGCGCGTCCTGCATAAAGTCCCGCGGTGGTAATACCACGATGGCACGCAAGCGCCGTCCGACGACTCCGCATTGTTCTCCAAGGGGGGCGGCCCGCCGCCGCTAATTGCACATTGTATACCGTTGTTGCTCTCAGCCGGTTAACTCCTATATCGACCTGCTATCTTCATATAAGTAACGCAAAACAACGTAATTAATTGCCAGTCTCTCGAGCATTGTTAGACGATAAATAACGCGCGACGGGCCTATGTCCAATTAAAATATTCAGCAAGACAAACAACAATGGGACGGGACCTTTCTCTCCCCCTACCCTCGACTTCCCCTCGTGTGTGCGTGGCTCCCTCGGCTGATCCTACCTATCCGGCGCTCTCGCCGTGGTCTTTTGCCGTCTTTTCTTCTCTTCCTCGCGAGATCTCATGCATGCGTTTCTCTGGCGGTTAACCCGCGCGCAGGTGGAAGAGATACGAGCCAGTACCTGCGACTTGCACAAAAACGAAACGTGATATTCCGTGCGGCGTAATCACTGTTATCCCCGGGATCGTTGGCAGAATAAGGATCTCCTTTTTATTTGGACGTACATACAATAGCGTACGACGTGTTGTGAGCATCGAAATGCAGGACGAGATGTCATCTTTTTATTGCTTTGCACACGTCGCATTAGGCTGAAGGGTTTGATTTTCATTTTTTTCTTCTCCAAAAGTTTTAGTAATCTTAATTAATTTAGCTAGTATTACGAGAATTATTTTTTATAAACCCAGGAAAAATATATATAAAAAAAAAGAAAATTCCTCTCTCTCCTATCATTTTAATTATGTTATGAAATATCACGTTAAATAATTGAATAAATACGATTAAAGTTTTATCCCGCTGCACATTAATGAGAAACTGTCATAATTTTAGCTTCACTCATTGTGGCGTATGATTAAAGAAATTGCATGGGAGGAAATCTAAAACGATATTACATCAATGGGATTTACGTTTAATAATTCGTTACTCGTTTACGACATTTCTGTATGGAATTGAAGTAATCGATAGGGTTTTTTGAGCAAATTTCGCATTTTGTTCATAATTTACAGGTGTTCGGCGATATCTACTTTCTAGTGAGACGTATCTGTTTTTTTCTTTTTAATTCGGCTTTGAGTGAAACTCGAATCATAGTTGATAAAACACCACTCGTCGCAATTGCATAAGACATTTACTCTCGTTGACGTCCCGGCGGGACATTTTTTTCGAATAACAAATCTTATTTTCTATAACCACAAGTCGCCATGACGAGATCGAGATTGTTTCATTCACTTTTGCCGCGATCCCCTCAGGTAAAACACACGTTTCGTCTATTCTTTATTTCTTCAATAAAGATCTAATAATAACAGTTGGTGTCTGAATTATACTGTATAAGTGTGAGAAACGTTTTCAATGAATTAATCATAAAATTCGTGTCGAGACATAAAGATGCTTGTTTCTTAATACTTCATTCTTTGCGGAATAGCGCGCATCCAAGGTATACATCCATGGTTCCATAGCTTCCTAAGAGAGTTGGTCTCGAGCGCGATACGCATGCCGGCGACTTATATCAGCAAGAAATTGCCTTGAGGAAACAAGGCATTCTGCATTCTCGCACGCTCTAACGACGTGGGCATCTTTCGAGACGAGAGCTCAGGCACCTCTACACCGCGGCCCGTCCATCTCTCGTCCGGATTTATACGAAGTAGCGTGCCGGTGAATGCGCGT
>NW_028141523.1:0-31834 GCF_030444845.1 Prenolepis imparis | reverse complement strand
AATATTTTAATACATTTCTTATACAGTCATTTAATATACAAAGCTGGCGATAATAACTTCGTTTATTCTAGATAAGTTTGTTCTCGTAAACTTTTTCATCGATGTTGGTTATTTAAACTTTACACAAAACAATTTGGAGTGCTAGCTTAATTATAGAAGACTTTATGTCTGATAAAAAGATCCGATATATACGTTCTCGCGTGACAATACTGTATTTATGATACACCAAAATGATTCGGTCAACGCAGCTGTTTTATTCGCAGCGGTCTTGAGTTTGATTAATCGAACAAAATAATGAACTACACGTGTCCCTTTTTTATCGATTTAATTCCAAGATATTCTTTATTCGCGAAATCTAATTAATTATTCGAACTAACGACGGTCGTGCAAAACGAGTTAGCGTTAAAGCGACATTCCGAAAACTAGATTTATATTAAGAATCTCCAAAAATAGGCGCAACATGCGCCTCCCTCTCTCTTGAGGAAATTCAGTCGTGGGTTGTTGCTCGATTATATAGTCATGGCTTCTCGAAGATACACATCATTAGCAACGATTCTAATTATTATCTGTTTAGGTATGTATATATACAGGGTGTAATTGAACAAACATATACGGAGCACACTATCAAATTCTCTGGCCAATTTATGGAGACGATTTTTCCTCAGTGAAAATGTCGAGGCACATAATTTTCAAGTTATCGGTGATTAAAAAAGAAGAGCTTCTCACAAAGTAAACTTTGTAGAGTTAAAATATTAACAAAATTACATTCTTCAGTTAACTTCAAGTAGAGTTTACTTTAATAGAGTATTAATTAAGGGTTTAGTTACAAAGATACAAGATGGCAAAAATTGGGAACATGCAAAAAATGATGACCTTCGATATTTTCGCTGAGGCAAAATTGTTTCCAAATTGGCCACAGAATCTGGTATGTTCCATATGTATTTTCAGTTACACCCTGTATATACAGGGTGTCTGGTTAGGTGTGCAAGAGCGGGTTAAATCGAACAGGAAAGTACCTTTCGCGATCTTCGCGATAATTAATGAGAAATTAATTGAAATAAAATGGGTAACTTTCATATGTAATAACTCCGCGAAAAAAAATCGTACAAACTTTGCTTTTTTTAAAAATTTGTAGTAAAAAGTCCACATTTTACGATAGTTATGATAAGATTTGCGAAAAAAATTTATTCCACCCCGTGGAGTGCGTCAAAGTACGCAATTTTTTAGAGACAAAACACGTCCTTACTTTTGAAGCAGTGGCGTACGGGGGGGAAGGATAAATTAAAAATCTGACGAATGGTTTTTAAAGTAGAGACTTCAAGCTTGACAGTGAAAAAAAAATTTTTCAAATACGATCATTTTTAGCGGAGTTATGCTTATTTGAAATTATGCGAAATTTTGACTTAAAATACATATGCGTTAATTTTGTTGACGAGTGTATATTGCACCCAGCAGCTGTGTAACAATTGGCAATCTTTTTTAATTAATTTCTCATTAATTATTGCGAAGATTGCAAAACGATAGAGAACTTTCCTATTCCATTTGCTCTCTATCTATACATGATAGATGAGGCGATTATATTGCTGGACATAAAGGTGTCTCAGGATTTAATCAATTTTTTTCTCAGCAAAAATGTCGAGCCACCAATAATTTTCGAGTTATAAGCGATTAAAAATAAAGGGGTTTTCGCAAACTAAGCCTTGTGGAAATAAAATATTAAACCACATATTCTTCAGTTAATTTCAAGTAGAGTTTTACTTTAATCGAATTTTAATTTAAGGCTTATAGACAAAGATACATGATGGCACAAATTGGAAACTTGCAAAAAATAATGACCTCCCTCGACATTTTTCCTGAAGAAAAATCGTCTCCAAATAATCTTAGGAATCTCCCATTAACAGAGGTGATACGTTAATTCTGGGACACCCTGTATATAAACTTTTTTCTTTATTTTGACGTGAGGAATACAAACCCTAGAAGTTTGTCCCAGTATTTCGTAAACAAAAATATATTCTTTTACATAGATATATCATCCTTCATTATTGTGGCCGCCACCATCGCAGAGAATCCAAAAATATCTAGGTGACTACTATATATCATTTTCAATAATCGATAGTCTTCCCGGGAGAATTTGTTATTAAAAGCTTTTAGATGTAACTTAATTGAATTTTATTGTATTGTGAAAGCACAAATATTGCTTTTTTCCTCATCGTGTTGCATTGCACGATATAGATATGACAGTTACAACTTGGACAAAGGACCGGTATTTTATGAAGCTTATTATCCAGACTATGTCAAGACTCATATAGAAAAACGCAACCTAGATGAAAATCAAAAAGTGCTGGAAACGAGTTTTCAGATGCCCTTCGAGCGTTTCGCGTACTCGGCCGAGATGATGCTCGACAATGAAAAAATTCGTCAAACTGCGAATATCAATGAAATTTCCAGGCTCGTTAGAAGAGCCATTTCTCGGGATTTGGAAAACTGGAACACTCTCGAAAGATATCTATCTGATCGCGCAACTGTCGATCAAAATTGGCTGATGCAGCAGAGGATCTATCCTAGAGAGAGCCATGAAAATGAGGAAAACAATAGTTCTCCGTTTCAAAATAATCGGCAAAGATCCTTCGATCAATTGGGACAACCTAATCTTGGGATATTACAAAAATTGGAAGCACGTGATGCGATTAAACAGCATCCTAATTACTTCGAGGAAATCAATAACGCGGAGGGAAATACAATGACGAAGATAATGAGCGATAATCAAGCTGCTGATGCGCATCAGCTGTCGATCGATGTTACTTCCGGCTCGTCACTTCCGGAGAGTATTTTTCAACCACGGCCCCAATTAATTAGATACACATTCTTCAGGAAACCTATCCCACGAGTCGCTCAACAGGCTGAAAAAGTAATAGACACTCCTACGCCAAGGAATTATGGCGACAATCTTATTCGTCAAGAGATCACCGATAAAAACAGCCGAGTAGAAAAAAATAACGTCAAAATAACATCTATAGAGGTAAGCGAATTGCCGCGACATAAAACTCGTCATCATCACGGTGAATGGCCTAAACGAGATTATTCTATTCATCGTCACCAGTCTGAGGAAAAAAAAGAGATAAAAAATGCTTGAGTGAAAAACTTTTGTTGAACAAAGGAAGAGTATTAAATTGATTCATAAATAAGTTTCGTTTTACTTAAAAAAAGCTGAATTTTTATATTTA
Organism: Prenolepis imparis; assembly: GCF_030444845.1. Taxonomy (NCBI): domain Eukaryota; kingdom Metazoa; phylum Arthropoda; class Insecta; order Hymenoptera; family Formicidae; genus Prenolepis; species Prenolepis imparis. The sequence continues at coordinate 28,610 of NW_028141523.1, read as the reverse complement.
AAATTATTTACAATAATTAGAATTGGTTTTCGGGTTTGAACCGCGTAGACTTTTTGTTCGATTCCAACCTTTCACGAACATTTCAGTTCACTTTATCAGGGAGAAATAATCTTATACTTTATTTACAATAAATTCTAATCTGTTAATTATACAGGCTTATTTAATATGGTGCTCAAAGTGTTGCTCTAAGTGTTGCCTAAGATTACAAAAATGTAGTCTTATCAAAGTAATTTAATTTTTGTTTTAAACTTTTTTGTCTAAAATCAATATTTATGAAGATATTTTAGAAGGCAATTTCTAGTGACTCACCTTGTATATTCTAATTAATTCTAAATCTGTTATATATTCTTCATTATTAAGTACAACTTGTGTTCTTATTTAGACGATAATTTATTAATTTCTTCCTCGAAAAATTTTGGAGATTTCGATACGTATTTCGATCGTAAAAAAAAGTTTTTTTTACAAATTCATCGATCTCAGCATTATTATGAAAAAAATTTTTCCATTTAATGAATTCTGAAGAGACCTGAATAGATGAAAATTCGATGTGACAAGGTTTAAAGAATAAGAAGAATGAGATAGAACTGACCATAAAAAGTCCAGAATTATTTCCCGAGTTATTTTCACCGTATGTGGTCGGTGTAGCAAAATCATTTTTCCGATTGATAAGGGTCGCTTTTTCTGTAATTTTACTTATATTCGCTGCAGTTGATGCACATATACAGTTGCTGTAATTGCTTCGTTTTTTATTTAAAAAATTCATGATTTCTCAAAAGAAATGATTCAATGTAATTATCTATAGTGGAATTTATTTATGAATCAAAACATAATAGATTAATTAATAACATATTATTTCCTTGCGCGATAATAATAATGATACTAATTGTGTGATGGATTATATTTATATTGTTCTCTCGCTGTTTTACATTACCGCGAATAATATTGACAAATGATATATCTATCTCAAACTATTTATTGAATATACCATTGAATCTATACATGCGTAACATCATATATTCTCTGTAATAGCGTATATACCTACAATAAAATATTTTCCGCGACACTTATCTCTATAAGTTACACTAACCTGAGGTTAATGTTAATTTACATGTTAACATGTTAATGTTAATTAACATTAGGTTAATGTTAATTTTAGGTTAATGTTTTAATTCTAGATATTTTTTTTTCTTTGTTTATAATATCTCATTTTAAGATGCAAGAGCAAATTCGGTTTATTATGTATAATGTAACTTGGCTTCTAGTAATTCCCCATCATTTTTCTATGTTATATATAATCAGACTCATAAAAATATATTTTATATAATATACCGATTTTTTAAGTCAAATTATAAATTATTAAACTATAGACAATTAAAGTTTTCCAACTGCGCGCAAGCGTATTGAAACTCGTAAGCGTATGAAACAAGCATATAGTTTTACCTTAATAACTTAGGAAATATTTTTCTTTTACAATTTTTTTAATAAAAATATAAATAGTTATTTATAATGTAAACGCAAATTTTACAGGAATGTTTACATTTTTTTTATAATCTTAGTTCTAAGTACTTGGCATGATCATATGAAATCTGACACTGTCACGATGTAAACCAGGAATGACTATATTATGTTTGTATATTTATCACGAAGATAAGTACGAAATCGTAAGTATATTTTACAGATAGCCTACTCTATTGGAACACAACCTTTTTTGGTGAATAGTCTCAGTTAGCTACAGCTAAAACTCTATGTTTATCTCTTTAAGTTACTTTTTGAATGCTAGCTAAAATTCTACTCTGAAAATTTTGTCTTACTTCTATAAAAGAGTGGATCTTTTATTTTTAATAAAGAAAAATTAGCTAAAATATATATATGTATTTAGTGCAATATATTGCATCAACATTATAATGGAACTCTTTTTCTTTCATAATTTGCTTTATAATTATCAAATTACTGAAAAATTTACTGTAATAAAAATATGCGACTGTTGCATTTATCATTATTTTCAGAAAAATAACAATAATTTAAATATAGCAAGTATAAATATGCGAACGTAAAAATACACAATTAGTAACATGAATTTACAGCTATAATTTTAACTCATAAGTCACATGTATACATATTTTAATTATATGTATATGTCGATTAAATGTATTAAAATAATTTCTCAACATTTTGTCAAGCTATTCTGTGTCCTAATATACGAGTAATCCATCAAATTTCGTCTCTAGACTAACTCGTTGTTTTGACTGAATATTTTTGTAGAGAATCTCAAATTATTATACAGTGGAACCTCGTAAAATCTCTTCCATATTAAGAGATTCCATTGTATTATCATATTTGTGATCACAATGTAATGATCTTTGTAATGAAAATACTTGTGTGGTATATACATTTAACACACAGTAGAAAGATCAATATCATTTGCATCAAAAACAAAAACAGAACAGTTTTATTCACCTGTTTTGCATTGAAGATTAAAATTGGTCAATATAAAATTGTGTAAAACCTTGTATGCTGTTTCCAAATTATCATTTTCTATGATAATATCGAAGTTACCCGGTGTTTCACCTATAAACATAAATATATATTATGCAGATTTTAAAGAGTAATCTGATAAATATGCAGAGATGTGCATTATTTAAAAGATGCATTTAAAATGGAAATACAAAATGTGAAGTGCCTATTTTGTATTTTGCATTTCAAATACATTTTTTTGAGAAACTATTTTACATTTCCATTTAAATGGTTTTCACCCATTTTTTATTTCAAATGCATTTTTTTGCAAATTAAAAATTAATCGAGGTATCAATAACATGTATGTGTAAAACGCAATAATGCCATTGATACCACCTCATTCTAACATCGCTGGTTCTAATTATGAAACCTTATAGAAAAAAATAGGGAACCTTCTCTTTAAATTTTTTTTCTGAAGGCATATTTGATTTTTAAAGAGCATTGTAATCAAAATGTTATTTTAAAAGAATAAATAAATGTCTAAAAAATATAGGCAAACATTTTTTGTAATTCCATATGTAAATATTTATATAATTCAAGTTTATATTTAAAAAATAAAAATTTAGGTATAAGAAATAATAGTAAGAAATATAAATAAAAAATAAGAATTTAAATATAAATAAATATAAAAATATAAATATTTAAATAAAATTATTTTTATTTTAAAGCATCATTATAAAAATACCTATTTTTCATTTCCTATTTTATGGGTATTTAACAAGTATTTTGCATTTTCAAATGGAAAGGTTCCAACTATTTTGCATTTTCTATTTCAAATGGGTTTGGATATCCATTTTATCTCTATAAATACGTTTTATAAGCAAACTTTTTTTTATAATATGTTTGTATAATATTTTTTATAATATGTGAGCATACCATATTCAAGTTCAGTTTTGGCAACTGCCAATCTGCGTTGCAATGACTCTTCAGTTTCTGTGTTCCTAGTTTTCAACCGTAGCTCCAACTCCAGAACCGATGGCGGTTTTATGAAAACGTAAAGTGGATTAAGATGGGTGCATTTTATTTGTTTTACACCCTGTATGTCAATGTCTAATACGCATATCTTTCCCAAACGTTGCACTTCTTCAATCGCCTGCTTGCTACAAAGGCAATTAAATCGTGTTATTTCAATATATTTATATTATATTTACATCTAGATATATTACATATTTTTTTTCTTAATACCTAGTGCCATATAAATTCCCGCTAAATGTAGCGCTTTCAATAAACTCGCCATTCTTGATCTGTTCTTCCATTTTCTCCTTATTCGTAAAGTGATAGTGCGTCCCATCCTCTTCGCCAGGCCTGGGCACTCTGGTTGTATGAGATACCGAAAACTTGAAGGTATCAGGAAACTCGTCAAACAATCGCTTTATCAAAGTACTCTTTCCACTACCCGAAGGGCCGCATAATACTAAGGGACGTGGTCCTTTGTGAATCATACTGACGTAGTCTAAAAAAAATATAACATTTTTTTGTTAATTTTGTACTTTTTCTTTTCTCTTTTTCTCTCTCTCTTTGCCAGATAAATTAGATTTTTAAGTAATTAAATTAGTTAATTTTTCTAACATGTGTTATTTTAATTGTTAAATTTTGTCAAACTGTTTAAAACTTGCATTATATTTGAATAAAAACTAAAAATTCCGCATACCTATCTTAAATATCCTAAACCACCGTGTGAACATTGCAATTAAAAAGACGCCGATGGTTCCATATCGATTATTTCAATAATTCTGCGTAATTCAATAATATCACTCAAGAGATAAGCAAAAACATAACATATACAATAACATGCAGCAATAATCCCTAATATATATGTATACAGACTAATTACACATTGGATTACAAAATCTTTGTTCTTTTTGCAAGATTGAACTAGGCAATTAAAAATATACATATACATGTATAGAAACGCAAACATTTTTAACGATAATAGTATGTTCCGTAATATTAATAATTATACAAAAAATTATATAAAATGAAATAATTCAATACATTACATTGTCAATGACGAATTATAATTGATTAAATAATTGATAAAAATGAAATAAATAAATTCTAATAACAAAATAAAATTTTTTATGCAATGTAACTATTGTATGCAATTATAAATCTTAATCATTAATTTAATTTAAAAATTATGAAAAAATAAATAGCTCAGTTAAAATGGTACTTACATTTTATATTGTAATAAAATAATGTAAAAAAAGATGTAATTTTGTCTGTTTCAATACAATAAAATTTCATCTACAACATCGTGTATAATTTTAATTAACCATCTAATAGAAAAAAATTATTACTGTATAAAATTTGAGTTTGTTATATGCAATCAGATCGTCCTTGAAATTATTGTTTTGTATTAATATAATTTAATTAATAAAATTTAATTAGTGCTGTTGTGAAGTAGTAATTCGCTTCGATTTCAAAATCTTACCTATAATAGACAAAGAAGATTGAATTAACCAAATTATCCAGTATTAATTAGACGCAGATTCACCCTAATTAGCGCCGGCGAGAAATAAACGTTATTTTCTTTTCTACACACAAGTAACAAATAACCGCACACAGTTATTATTAAGCAAAAATACAAGCGATATCACAAGCGATTACACGATAAAATGTAATGCCAAAATCAGACCGGTAGATATTCATATGTGTAACTACATGTGTGTATATTATATATGTACAATCTATATTATATACAACTATAAGGGTCATTCCACAATAGGTTGCAAATGCCCTCGTTGCCAGTTGACAATTGCGGATTGATCAATCAGCTGACAAGTAGCTTTGCTCTGATTGGTCAATCCGCAATTGTCAACTGGCAACGAGGGCATTTGCAACCTAGGCTGCGTTCGTAAACGTTACCCGCAGGGTATAAATGTCTCTGAACTCGTTCAGAAAGTCAAAAAACACATCAATGGTGGAAAAGCTATCTTTAAGGTACCTTTTCATGTGTCGCTCATCGCTCGTTTTCGGCGATATAATGACGTCACGTAATCGCTAGCGACATGATTTTGTAGTTGGATTTTTCTAACTACAAGCGATATTATTAACAAGTGTGAAAGACAACTTTGAAATTTATGAATCAAATGGATAATCAAAGTGTAAGTAATTTTATAATGAATATTAAACATATATAATAATAATAATATTTTATAATGTTATTTTATATGTAATGAAAATGTAAATATAAATCTGTTGATATAGGTTATGTCAAAAATATAACAATCTTTTGTATAACAGCAAGAAAGCATTTAATTAAATTAAATATTTTTTGTAGATTGAGTAATTAACTAATTTAAAAAAATATTTTTATTTTGTAATTAACTTAAATAAAATTTATGAATATTAACATTCTACCTAAAACAGGATAAAAATACAAATTCTCATCCGTAGTACAATTGGAATATCCTTCGAGACATTGATGTGTTGATATTTCATCTGCATCACATATAGTCTCACATATTCCGCATGTGTAAACATACTCAATCTACAAAAAATATTTAATTTAATTAAATCCTTTCTTGCTGTTATATAAAAGATTGTTATATTTTTGACATAACCTATATCAACAGATTTATATTTACATTTTCATTACATATAAAATAACATTATAAAATATTATTATTATATATGTTTAATATTCATTATAAAATTATTTACACTTTGATTATCCATTTGATTCATAAATTTCAAAGTTGCTTTCACACTTGTTAATATCGCTTGTAGTTAGAAAAATCCAACTAGAAAATCATGTCGCTAGCGATTACGTGACGTCATTATATCGCCGAAAACGAGCGATGAGCGACACATGAAAAGGTACCTTTACCCACATGTGTTCAGAAAGTTCTTGAGGAATTACCCAGGGTGCTCCTTATGTACCCTGGGCTGCGTTCAGAAACAATACTTAAGCGGGGAGCACACAAACTTGCATAGGCGCATAAGCGTCAGTGTTGTGAGACGGGCCGGGTTTTCTCGCGCATGCGCGGCGGACATAGCATCAGTGAGGTATATGTACAGACAGAGAGAAGCCTGAGAGAGGCCATGCCGGCGATTTTCGTGGGACGCTTTTACTAGGCCGTACAGCAGCGCCGTGCATCCACTTTTAGGAATTGGAACTACGTATCCACATCCACTTTTCGATACCATCGATTATTTGGTTCATGTCCGTGCTAAATACATCCACTTTCATTTCTAGAAGTAAAATCTAAAATCATTTCTTACGCATGTGTGTCCACACATCTTATATCCATAAATTATAGATAAGAAATACATTTCGCGTATATAAATAAATTTAAAAAAAGATATATATATATTTTATATGCGATATTTTTACATTTTAACATATACATATATGTATACACTACGTACGCGCACGGATGAATATATATTATATATACGTGCGCATATATACAATTAAAATAGTAAAAGTAAAATTATAATTTTATAATATATTTATTTACTGAATTTTTGCAATTAAAAGACATCAAACACGACTTAAATCGGATAATTTTTGATTATTCATATATATTTATTAATTAAAAATTATCCGATTCATGCGTCATCGTGTGTTTGATGTCGTTCTAATAACTGTAAAAATTTCATTAATCTATTATACATTTACTTTCAAAAAGGTAAAATAAAAAATAAAGGTTTAAGTCCTTATATATTTCATAAGACATTTAAATTCGTGATTATATATTTGTTATTATATATATATATATATATATATATATATATATATATATATAGATTAATTATATTAAAGGTCTCCGGATGTCGAAGCGAGGAGGAAAACGAGATCATGTCGTCAGTTTGGCAGTCTTTTACGCGAGGCTTTCTTCATTTATAGTATTTCACGAATACATATGTATATGTATATGTCATCTTACTATAGAAAATAACATTTTTATAATTCGCATTTTGTCTGCTGAAAATAATTTTAATGGATTAAAGATTAAATCATCCGATTTATGTCGTGTTTGGTGTCATTTTAATCGCAAAAGTCTCATTAATCCGTTAAAATTATTTTCAATTCGATATATTGCGAATTATCAAAATTTTATTTTCTATAGTAACATGACATATGATATATGAAAGATTAGATAAAGGAAGCCTCGCGAGGAGACTTCGGAACTCTTTGATGATACGTCATCTCGCTCGCTCTTTATTCGTTCTCGCTCTCGCTTCGACGACATCGGGAACCTTTCCTTATCTACGATAATTCACGCGAATATAAACATTTTATACATAAAAATTAAAACTTTTAATTTGTATTTTATCGATTTGGAAATAATTTTAATGGATTAATGAAATTTTAGCGATTAAAATGACACCAAACACGACATAAATCGGATGATTTAATCTTTAATCCATTAAAATTATTTTCAGCAGACAAAATGCGAATTATAAAAATGTTATTTTCTATAGTAAGATGACATATCCATATACATATGTATTCGTGAAATACTATAAATGAAGAAAGCCTCGCGTAAAAGACTGCCAAACTGACGACATGATCTCGTTTTGCTCTCTCATCGTTCTCGTCCTCTCGCTTTGACATCCGGAGACCTTTAATATAATTAATCTATATATATATATATATATATATAATAACAAATATATAATCACGAATTTAAATGTCTTATGAAATATATAAGGACTTAAACCTTTATTTTTTATTTTACCTTTTTGAAAGTAAATGTATAATAGATTAATGAAATTTTTACAGTTATTAGAACGACATCAAACACACGATGACGCATGAATCGGATAATTTTTAATTAATAAATATATATGAATAATCAAAAATTATCCGATTTAAGTCGTGTTGATGTCTTTTAATTGCAAAAATTCAGTAAATAAATATATTATAAAATGTATATAATTTTACTTTTACTATTTTAATTATATAATTTTAATTTTAATTTTATATAATTATATTTTTAATTTTATATAATTATATATAATTTTATATAATTATATAATTTTACTTTTACTATTTTAATTGTATATATGCGCACATATATATAATATATATTCATCCGTGCGCGTACGTAGTGTATATATGTATATGTTAAAATGTAAAATATCGCATATAAAATATATATATATATATATCTTTTTATAAATTTATTTATATACGCGAAATGTATTTCTTATCTATAATTTATGGATATAAGATGTGTGGACACACATGCGTAAGAAATGATTTTAGATTTTACTTCTAGAAATGAAAGTGAATGTATTTAGCACGGATATGAACCAAATAATCGATGGTATCGAAAAGTGGATGTGGATACGTAGTTCCAATTCCTAAAAGTGGATGCACGGCGCTGCTGTACGGCCTAGTAAAAGCGTCCCACGAAAATCGCCGGCATGGCCTCTCTCAGGCTTCTCTCTGGTACAGATAAAAAGATGTATCATGATCACATAATTCTGCAAAATTTTTTGTAATATTATTAATTATTAATAATATTATTAAAAATATAAATATTTTTGTAATAGACCGGCCCGTCTCACACACTGATAAGCGTATGCATAAGAAATTTGATTGGTCCATAAACGTATGCATAAGAAAATAAACCAATCAAATTTCTTATGTATACGCTTATGCGCCTATGCAAGTTTGTGTGCTCCCCGCTTTAGAAGATGATTGCCGGGAGTTCGGGTGAGTGAAGTGGTGGGGATAAGGTGGTCTCCTCGGTATGTACGTTTCTGAACGACATACTCTCGATCGGGAGATTTTCACACTCTGATGAAAGAGCAGGGTGCAAAAGTCACTCAATAGGGAGTACCCGGGACGTTTCTGAACGGGCCACCCAAATAATACTATGGTGCTCTCGATTGATTTTTGAACGGCAATTGGGTGGTCGGGTGCTCCCGAGTGTTGTTTCTGAACGCACCCCTGCTCGCGACTGAGGTAGAGTTTACCCGTCATGCGCAGAAACGCACTTTTCACATTTTACCACTTGAAGAAATCCTACAATCTTCCAAGATGTCTGGAGGTATGCTTTATGGTGGAGATGAGAAGGAGTTCGAACATTGAATAATGAATGGTAAATATATAGTAATATTAGAAGTCGATAAGATTATTAATACTAATTGTTAATTTGTATGATTTTTTCATTTATTTCTAAATATTATATATCACTTCTTTAACGCAAATTAATTTTAATTTTGGTTTAACTTACTTTTCATCTTTTTCTAATTCTAAAAGTTAAAAAAAAATAAAAAGTAAATTAAACTGAGATTAAAGTTCATCTACATTAGAATTCTACAAATAAACAGTGATGAAGATAATTATTCAAAATAATATGATGATAATTACATTTGACAAATTTATCTTACGCGATCGTTTTACCTCAAGATCGTTCATAAACTTTAGGTAGTCCTTGGAGATCGATGTGTCCCTACACATTCACCTGCCTAGTCCCCGTAAAGTTAACCTATACCTCATAGAATAAGGTTTACGAACGCACCCCTATTGTGGAATGACCCTAAGGGTTAAGCCTAGTCTACAATAGAGTCGTAAGGTCGTAAACGTAAGAAATTGACCAATCACAGTCGATTATTCTCCTCGAATTCAATTCTGATTGGTCAATTTCTTACGTTTACGACCTTACGACTCTATTGTAGACTAGGCTTTACTCGACAATAGGTTACAAATTGACAGTTGTAAATTGACCAATCAGCTGACAAGTTACTTTGCTTTGATTGGTCAATCCGCAACTGTCAACTGACAACGAGCCAATCATAGTTGAATGTGAGAAGAATAATCGAATATGATTGGTTAATTTCTCAGCTTAAGGTGATGCTGGAGTTGACTCTGTTTTACCGACAAAATTTATTATAATTTGTGATTTTGTTTATTTTTTATTGCTTTTATAAAATTAAAAATCCTTTTCAGGGATTAAAGTACATATGTTAATAAAGGCATGGGTGGTCATCTTTGATTAAGAAAAAAGAAAAAATTTTGAAAATTTACCAACAAGCTGTCAGTTCATACAAATATTTATTTTTTATTAAAGTTATACAGTTTGCAAATACAAAATAAGCTCAGGAAGGCAAGGAGAGCATGTGAAAGAATAACAGGAAACCTTTAAAATTGAGTTTAGAAGTTTAACCTTAAAAAAAAACAAAAAATTTGATTTATGTAAAACATGTGCAAAACCGAAATAATAACATAAAAAAGAGCAATAAATTGGTTCCCCGATATTGGTACAGATGCGCAATAAAGTTCTCAGTACATAAAACCAGGGATCCGGACCGAAACAAAATTAGGGTTCGGTTTCGGTTACGGTTTAATAAAATATTTAATAACTGTTCCGGTTCCAGTTTCGGTTTTTTGATAAATAAAAAAACCGAAACCGTTTAAATTATGATTTTTTCGGTTACGGTTCCGGTTTTTAAAAATTTTTACTTTTCGTTTTTCTAATTAATTTTTAAATTATATTACTTTAAAAAATTATTATTAATTTTTATGACATATAAATAAACAACACTTTATATTATACATGAAAATATATTTAGATATAGGTATATATAATATAGATAGGTACATATATAAATATATTTTCATATGTCATAAAAATTAATAATTTTTTAAAGTAATATAATTTATATATACTTTATATATGTATATATATATATATATAAAACGGAAAATATAATATTCTCACTGCTATCACTATTGCGATAATACATACACGTTTCAGAATATTTAGAAAATAATTATAATTGCACTTCGAGGAGACAGTTATCATGACATTTCCGTCATTTGCGCAAAAACAGAAAAAAATACCGAAAAGAACCGTAAACCGAAAATAATTTAACGGTCCGGTTATGGTTCCGGTGTTATAAATTTAATAGAATTTCAATACGGTTTACAGTTTCGGTTCTACTAAAAAAACGGTTATGGAACGGTTATCGGTTTTGGTTCCGGTTCGGTCCGGGTCCCTGCATAAAACCAATAAAAAATAAACATAAAGTTATAAAAATTAACATTTCGTCGGTAAAACAGAGTACACTCCAGCATCACCTTAAGGGTCATTCCACAATAGGTTGCAAATACCCCCGTTGCCAGTTGACAGTTGCAGATTGACCAATTAGCTGACAAGTTGCTTTGCTCTGATTGGTCAATTCGCAATTGTCAACTGGCAACGAGGACATTTGCAACCTATTGTGGAATGACCCTAAAGCTTACTACATCTATTGTAGATCCGAGGCTCCTGGGTGCTCACCGCAGCCATATTGGAATCGTGACGTCAGAGGCGAGAAATAACACGTTGAGATTTCTTAGATGCCATTTCTAAATAAAAACATATTTGCATAAAATAACACTTAAGATCTCTTTAATACACTTCTAAAAAACGCCGAAAACTATTCTTTTCCCTTGACAGTCAATCAACAACCGTAAAATAATCGAGATATTAAACTTTGACATGCGGAATGACTGCGCATGTGCAAAGACCAGACGGACTGGGCCTCATAATATTATATTTTACACCTGTTGATTGATTATAAAGGAAAAAGGATAGTTTTCGTCGTTTTTTAGAAGTGTATTAAAGAGATCTTAAGTGTTATTTTATGCAAATATGTTTTTATTTAGAAATGGCATCTTAAAAATTTTAGCGTGTGTTTTCTCGCCTCTGACGTCACGATTCCGACATGGTCGACAAGGTACCAGGGCTCGATTCTTGAATTCATTCGCAAAAGAAACGTATGCGCAAATTCGGCTCTTACAGAAAAGTTGCAAGTTGATTGGCTAAAAGCCATGCGATAGCCAATCAAAAACAATAACAAATTTCTCCATCTTTTGACATGAGAAACTGTAAAAGTTTGAAAAAAATCAGCGTCTGATGTTCCCTGAGATTTGTTAGCATAAACGTGGGCATCATGTCAATTTAGGAAAAAGCTTATTCGCTCTAAAAATAGTTTTCTTTGAAACACCAATATGACAACTGTTGTGTAATTTATACAATTTTAATTTTATTTAACAAATTATTAGCTAAATATTACAATTAAACAATGATTAAATAATTTTGCACGATTTCGCAATCACATCACACATCTTTTAGAACTCGTGCCCATAAAAACACTGGAATTTTCAGAAACGTTTTTAAAATTTCAAAGTTTAGGCGGAAATATATAAGACACTTATTCGGTATACACATGTAGTTAAAAAAAATTAATTTGTCCTAACTACATTGCACAGATAAAATTTTACACATAATACATTAAAATACTTTTATGTTATTAAATATTTATGGATTATTTGAGAATTGTAATTGATTATTATTTCAACATGATTACTTCAACATCTTTCATGTTATATCTATGATGAAATATGATTAAATAAAAAAATATTCAGAAATAATTCTAAGAAAGTACATACTTTCTGACAACTATTGTCACGAATGTTTGCACTTTCCCGAGCCATGGCAACATGTGACAAATATAGGCGCGTATATATATAGTATATATTAAAGACAATATATATGGAAAATTATAAATAAATATCACATTCGGCTCTGTCATAAACGTTCCTCCGTAAACTCTCCATTGACGAGATTAAAAGATTAATTGAGAGATTAATCACGATATCGTCAATTTAAACTGTTTCCAATATTTTAAATCGCTTGTACTTTAAACAACTTTGTTATACTCTATGTATCTCCCAATTTTTTAGTAAATCTTGAATCTAAAAGTTGAACCTGTCATATACAAGAGATATTAATAAGTTTTAAACTTGAGTGGGGCTAGCAGTTTTGCCTTGTGTTCTACGACGTGCTAATTCGGACATAACCACAGGACCAATATGGGGTGATCTTGGACTACTCGCCATTGCTCTATACGTCGCAGCTACTGCTATCTGAGAAATAGGATTTATTTTGTAAAATATTGTACAGATCTGTGTAGATTTGTCAGAAAATATAGAAATAATGTCGCATTTATAACTACACATGACACATTTGTTCAATGGAAGTGACAAATATATTTTGTGTATTTTGACATTACCTTCAAACTATGCGGATCCTTAATAACGTCAGGTAATATTTTTTGAGGTATGCGGTGTCGATTTACAATCCATGAATATTTTAAAATAACTGTTGCTGTAGGCCTTCGAGTGGGATCTACATGCAACATCCTCTTAACTAGCTCTTTAGCTTCATTCGAAATATGGCACCATATCCCGCTTTCCACATCTATATATCCCGGCCCGATCCGGTCTAATATATCGCTCGCGCTGTCTCCTGGACTGTTACGGAAAGGCGTGTACCTAGGTGTTGCGAAAAAAAAAAAATAAATCAATATAATAAGTAATCACTTTCATACAGTGTCTACTCGAATCTTATAAAAAAATGCCCCGAGAATTTCCTGATCTTTCAGATATTTTCGTTTAAAATTCTAGGTAAAATAAGAAAATATGTAGATGCTGTTTTTTAAAATAAATTTCTTCAATATATGCACTTTCTAATGTTTACTCTTCATACGATTATAAAGAAAGCGATTATATATGATTGCTAACTCGACCAATCAGCGGATTATCGACCTCTTGTAATATATAAGAATAAAATTATCAGACACAATTTTTAAAAAAATTCCCCGAGTCTCAATAAAATTCCATGAGAATTTCTGGACTTTTCAAGATAAAAAAAACCCTTGATTCCCAGTTTTTCCAGCAGACATCCTGTTCATAATATTTCTTTTTTTTTATTACCCAGCTAACATGATGTATAATAGAACTCCGAGTGACCAAATGTCACATGCTGCATCATATCCTTGGCGTTTCAACACTTCAGGGGCTACAAAGTTTGCCGTATAACAAGGCGTCATTAATAAACCGTTTTCCGCTCGTAATTGTTTTGCGAACCCGAGATCGCATATACAAAGTGTCGTTGGATCACCACCAGGTTTTGCATATAGAATATTCGATGGCTTCAAATCTCTATGAACAACCTGTTTTTTTTTTCTTTCTTTTAATGCAATAATAATGTATCGTTTTTTGCTTTGTATAAATACGTGTGTAAAGATTAAGATACATGTACAAAGTCATTTAGTACTCGTATTTCTGAAGATTACAACTTACTCCGTTCTCGTGAAGATAATGCACCACATTTGTGATAGTGTGAATGACTTCGGCAGCTTCGCGTTCAGTGAAGTTTCGTCTCTGTAGCAAACGGTCAATAAGCTCACCACCGCGCAGAAGTTCCAATACGAGATATACTCGTTTGTCGTCTTCGTGAACAGCTCTCAATGTTACGATATGAGGATGTCTACCGTATCGTAATAAAATTTCTATTTCTTCTGTCGGATCTCGTTTTGATTTTTCGATCACCTATTTTATTTAGTTTTATTTAAATATTTTTTTTTACTTCAAGTGTAACTTAAAAATACATTCCATATCAATTTTGCATGAGATATTACCTTCACAGCATACTCCATTTTGGATGCTATATGGACCGCTAAGTAAACCACGCTATAGCTTCCTTTGCCAATCTCGTGCTTGAATTCATATTCGTCAGTTATAGAAACGGAATTAACATAAGCTGGGAAGACAGCGCTGATACTATCGTAGGTTTTGCTTTCCGGAGACTTTGCATGATCCACATCCGCAAGCAAACAGGGTGCAACAAAACTGAATCCACGAAATAATTCGTGAGCAGTTGCGCTAGGTGGTACCCCTGGAGAATCTGAAAAGATGCAAGAATTCACAAAGATATCAGAACCCACATTTAATTATTATTAATTTGAGTTTACTCCACTATTCTTCCTTTTTCTTCTGTTTTTAAGAAGGAGATTGGTCACCTTTAGGTGTTTTACAGGTGAATTCATTATCAAAGTAAAATGCATCATCTTCTCTAACAGCTGGTTTAAATGGTGGTCTTATCTCTTTTTTACAAAGAGCATCCCAATCGATAGTAGCAAAGAAAATATGGCTTTTAATTTCTTCCACCCCACCTAAGAATAAAAAGATATATAAAAGGCTATATTTTAATATATAAAATATTAAAATAATAGATTTTTTTTATATTACCAGAACCAAGGCGGTTCGCCGGATTTCTCTTAAACAATACCCTCAAAAGTGCTTGTGCTTCTGGTGAAAGATTATGTGGCATTCCGAGTTTAGCTTTCAAGATTTGCGTCATCGTTTCTTTACGGTTTGCACCTTGGAATGGAAGAGCACCTGTCAGCATTTCAAACTGAAAATATTGAAGTGTGAAAATATTGAAGAATATTTACGAAATACTTGGACAAATTTTGACGTAAGGAATACACCCTAAAAAATTAAATTAATTTTTAATTTCTTTTAATATCTTAGTTTTCATCAGTTGCACATTAAGATATATAAAATCGAACCATTAAGACACCAAAACTCCACCAATCCGACGTAAAAGTATGCCCTTTTCTGTTGACAATTTCCGGTGCCATATATTCAACAGTGCCACAAAATGAATAAGCTTTTGAATCATCCAATGGTTGTTTGCTTAAGCCAAAATCTGTCAAAGATATGTGGCCTTCTGTATCCAACAAAATACTATATTATATAAAAAAGAGAAAATTAATCGAATGCACTAATAATGGATATCTATATTACAAAAGAGACATATATACGACTCGCAGTATATCGCGAACAAATACAAACTTTTCAGGCTTGAGATCTCGATAAATAATTCCGAGCTTATGTATATGATCCAGAGCGAGTGCTAATTCGGCCAAATAAAATTTAACGTCCTCCTCTGTAAACATTACCTAAAACATTAAAATATGGTGTCCAATTTTAATCGACCATCCCCAAAAACCTTTTCATTTCTTATTGTACAACAAAATATTTTAAACAAAAGTTGTTTGATTTGAAGGGGAACAGAAGATGACGCTACTAACTTTTTTCTGTAGAACATTTCTCAAGGTTATTTGAAGGACGTTTCTTTAAATGGTACTATAATTTTTTTATAATAAATCGATTCCTCACAATTTTCTGCATAAAATGTTATAAGAGTAAGATAGCTAAAAAATATAGTTTACAAGATATTTTATATCTAAATTTGACACTAAAGGTACATAAATTATAAAATATCTCATAACATTCGATATTACTATATAAATAATGATATATCTACAATATATTATTTATATACAATTTCTTATCAAAATGATTATTACATTTTCTCGTGATATAACATATTTTTAGGCTTTTTCAAACGTCGGAACAAGGCAACAATACATTTAGTCATTTTCAAATAATAATTACCTCTTTGGATAATCTGGAAAAGAGATCACCCCCTCTTAAAAAATCTAGAATTAGATAGAGTTTTCCTTCCGTTTGAAATGCATAGTGCAATCGAACAATAAACGGATGTTCTACATCGACCAATATATTTCTTTCCATTTTAGTTCTAACTCTATCACGAACTAAAGACAAATGCACAATGAAATAATTATAATTATAACAATCAAAAATATATTTATCAATATTTAATAGTGTCTTCTGGTACCTTTTAACGTTGCCTTTTTTAAGACTTTCATAGCATATAGTGTGCCACTATCCTTTCCAACAACCTTTCTTACTAAAAATACCTACAAATATTTAAAAATTAAATTAAATCATACATATATAAAGAGGTGTGACAAGGTGTAACAAACTATGGGCTACTATTTTAGGAGCGTATTCTACTTGTATTTGCCATTTCTGCATTAAACAAATTTTTTATTTTCACAAAACAAGCAGCAATTAAACAACATATAACTTTTATTATTAGTTTGTAACTAAAACTTTTATTATTAGTTTGTATTGTTGGAAATAAAATAATATGCTTTGTAATTATCTTAAGCTTCAACCCAACCATGACTGTAACATAAAATTGACATATTTTAAGACATATGTTTATATGAACATTTTTGCTCATTTCGATGAATTGAATATGCACCTGAAATAGCAACCAACAGTTTTGTTACACCCTGTATATGCAAAGTATAATTATTGTAATTATTAACAATTATTGCAAAAATATTTAAATATATATATTACGTGCATTTATGCATTTTTATGCGTTTAAAGCATTCTCATTCATTTTTATGCATTTTCATGTATTTTTATGTTATTTCTACCTTGCCAAAGGAACCTTGCCCAAGGACTTTCAATAGTTCAAAATGAGAAGGTTCAGCTTTTTCATAACCCTCCCGTACCATATCACGTACTTCAATCTCATGAGACTCCGAACAACCATTTGATCTTTCCATTAAGTTTCCTTGAATCATTGCTTCTTCCTGATTTTCGGCCGGAAGAATCTCTGTACTTTGCTAAAGCAACAAGTATAAGATAAAAGTATATTAGAAAATGTATTAAATGTTGAAATAAAGAAGAGAAATATATTTAAAAAGAAAAGGTAAAATATATATATTTGTATTTTAAATCATACATGTAAAAAAAAATATATATGTATATATGAAGAAAAATTAATAAATTTTTTGTACCTTCTCATTTATGCGGTGCTCGGTCCAAGGAGCCGTTAGAGTTGCCAACGGCATATCTAAAGTTTCGTTTATTTTCGGAATTGTACACCCAAGGGTTTCTGTAAAACACTTATTATTTCGCTACGCTGTTGTTGAGGTATACAAGTGTTGGGTTTTTTTTAATAAGACACAACTTCATTAGTGTTACAATTGGCATTGATATCAACTCATAGCAGGAATTCGCGGTTAACTACTAACCACTATTAACCCACATGTATATACACACATGCACACATGACAAATATATACATATACAATACATACATTCTCTAAATATATACATCATGGCAGTAGCGCAATGTATGGATCGATGACGTATCCCTACAATCCAGGGTGTGATTACATTCACATGTAACAAAATTGGACGAAATGTTTGTCGGACGTACTGATTGGTTATCGAATAAGGAATTCCTAGAACCCAATAAAAGCTCTATCAAAAAACACTTTTCTATGGATACAAAAATATATTAGAAGTTATAGAAGCAAATTGTCCTAAGTTCTTTTATTAACCGAGGTACATTCGGCATCATTAAATGTTTTCCCATCTGAAGATAGCCGCTTCCAGATATATTTGTTCGCGATGATGATAGACTTGATGAGGGTGCGTTCGGTTTGGGCGCTTACACGCTTTTAAGCGTTATTCACATCGTTCGCTTTGAAGTTGTAAGGGTGCCGGCACATGCAGCGTAACTTGCGTAAGCGTAACATGCGTATTCTAGTAATTTTACACTTCGGCGTAAAATATTACTAGGATACGCAGACTACGCTGTTTTATTACGCCGATTCAAGAAACTGACGGAAGTGTATCGTGGTGCAGAGAGAGAGTGCATTTATTCCACTAACAGTACCTCGTCAGTGATTATTCGCACAAAAAATTTGCAAATAAAAATGAATGAGAATCAAATCAGGGTAAGTTAAAAAGTAGCTTTATAGTCTGATTATACTTTATGTTCTTATTATTACAAAATAAAATAATACAAAACAATTGATTTTAGGAAATTACATGTTAGCTGGCTAAAAAATAAGCCAGAACGGATGCAAAAGTTTATCGTAATAGAGGGAGAGCCATTAATTCGTAATAATCTCTTTGCAATATTAACGTTATATAATTTTAGATTATCCATAGACATACTTTTAATTATTAATTATTTTATTTTAGCTTTTGTAAAGCAATGCTTATGTCAGAATACAGAAGAAGTATGCATCATTGAAAATAAAAATCATAAAAAAATTTCTGTCATCTACCACATTGATAAACAAATATATCTGTGTCTAATTTTACAACAGTTTGATACAAAATATGCAGGGATACTTGTAAACCAGGCAAGTAATTTTGTTCGCTATAATGTATATATTTTAATACTAAAGAATATGTATGTACATTTTTTACAGATATCTGACTTATTATTAAACACAGAGAGCACAATTTCAATAGTGTGCCGTCATGTATCACAGTTTCAGAGTACAAATATTCCAGAAACACCATCATTTTTAAGAATATTGACTACCAAAAATGCAAATGTTTCCAAGTATAAAATTGAACGATTAGAACAACAAATTTGCAAATAAAAATGAATAAGAATCACATACGACGAACTTCTTTCTTTTCAGATAGTATTTTCCAGATTGCAAACAGTTTTAATAAGTGATTTTTTCTAATTTTCCACTGTTGAACTGTTTGCTTCTTCTTCCATCTCTGCCACCGTTTCCAAATAATAAGTAATAATAAATCAGAATTTATGTATTCTGATCCCACAATCACCTATTAATATAAAAGATTCGTATTAGAATTTTAACTTTATATATTATTAATTATAACGTAATCAATATAAATATAAATTAGTTTTACCTTTTGTAATGACGAGTCTACCATGGTATCACCGATAATCTTTTTACATAGCCTCAAAAACACACGAGGTGTACTAAGTGCAGATATACTACAAATATTACGCTTCACACATGTCCGGGCTTCACATGACGCGTACCTTTTCAGATGCGTAAGTTACGAAAACCAATCACAAATTTGTTTTGCATTTCTGTTAGAATATCTAACAGAAACTCTAATCTGTGATTGGTTAAATTAGTTACGCTTTTTTCACATTTACGTAAAATACGCCCTATGTGAATCTCGAGCCCAAAATGGCGTAACTTCTGTTAAAATTACTAGAATACGCAGGTTACGCTTACGCAAGTTACGCTGCATGTGCCGGCACCCTTACTGTTCGTTCGATTGAACTTCACAGTGCTGAAGCAAAATATGGTGAAATTTATTTTGCAGCATCTAGTAACAATTCTTCAACCAATAGCAACGAACTGCTGCGGCAACACGCTGCGCATGAAATGGTACCTCTCAGATACCAAACCGAACGATTGAAAACAGCGCTTATAAGCGTGAGCGCCCAAACCGAACGCACCCTGAAGATAGGCGCGTGTCTTGAAGAAACTGGCAACAACGTTTCGGAGCCATATGACAGTTTGACGTTTGACAGCTCTAACAATAAGGCCTGGCACAAAATAGAAAAAATATTAGGAATAAATATTAAATATTAGGAATTATTTTAAAATAATAAAATCGAAAAAACTCTCTGATATACAAATACAAATTTGGATAAAATAAAGATTCTTTAAAAATATAAAAAAGTATAAAAGGCTTTTTTTTATATCTGAATTTGTATTTGTATATCAGAGTCTTTCTGACTTTATTATTTTAAAATAATTCCTATTCCTAATAATATTTAATATTTATTCCTAATATTTTCTCTATTGTGCGCAGGGCCTTAGGTGCACTTGAAACTGCACTTTTATTTGTTAACTCATGATGGCGTTCCCGAGTTGACATTGCTCTCGAACCGCGCAACAAATACCTGCGAAAGTGGCCAATAATAAAGTGTAATTATAAAAATATACATTTCTGAAATATTTATTCTTTCATTTTTAGTATATGTTCGGTTTAAAAATATTTTGTACTTTTAATATTTTCAATTTTAAGCATGGACATTGTGGAGAACGGCGTAGGCCCATTGGACCCGCGTATACAGGTAAAAGTCATTATTATTGAATTATTATCCTAATTTCTTATCCGGATCGTGATTGATTTCAGCTGTTTATAGACGGGTTATCGACTCAATAAAATGATTAAGTTAGGTTATGTTTTGACGGGCGACTAATTCGAGTGTCTATCTCCGCCTGGTACATTGTCCTATTTTGCTTTCACTTTTCTTTGCATGAATATGTAAGATGTATTTGATTATGAGTGAATCCGATTGTGTTTGAATCTCTGTAGCGACAATGTATCATTAAAAAAAATTATTTCATAAGCAAGCGATTTAATTGAGGCAATTATCTCGCATGAATATGATCGATATATATATGCAGACTCTCCTTGTCATATTTTGTCTAAAGAAAAGTCTTTTAACAAAGACTCTTAAAAGTAGGTTTCTCTTTGCCGATAAAATAATCTTTTTAGATTTTGATATAAATAGTACACTTAGTCGATCTCTTTTCGCGTGAAAATAAAAATTAAAAAAATTAAAATTATCGATAAAAAAAGTATATAATAAAATTTAAAACAAATTTTATAAAAATTAATATTTTATGAAATATATTTTATAGTTTATGTAAGATTATGTCAAATTAAAGTATAAAATATCTCGTAAACTATTCACTTTTTGACCTCCTGTCATAACTTTTTATGCAGAATATTGCGAGGGATCGATTTATATATAAAAAAATATGATTCCATTTAAAAAATTCAAGGTAATTTTGTCTTAACTTTGACGACGTCACTCCAAGTCAAACTGATAAGATCAATAAATAGATCTTTTCAAACCCTATAACTTTTATCTGACAGTTTTCTATAAATAAACTTATATTTTTTTAGATATTTTCGGAGTCAGTATTTTTTTTCACCCTGCATATATACAAAAGAATATTATGCAAATATTTAAAAATAGAAAAATATATATTGTTTAATACATGTATAGTTACAGCTAAGTATTTGCAACTTTCCGTTTAGTGTCATCTTTAATGCTTAATGACTTTTTTACAGCATTGAATGATAAATTATATTTTTTATTTTTTTTATTTTTACACGAAAAGAAATCAATTAAGTGTATTTTTATTAAAATCTAAGAGAGTTACTTTAAACTAAATCTTTATATGATCTCTTCTGCACTTCAAGGTACAAATTAGAGATATGTGTCTTTTAGATCGAGTTGGAAAACTTGAACAATGCGACAGATGATATAAATAAATTGGAGACTGAATTGAATGTAAGAGAAATAATACTTCATCTATTGTAATATTTATTTCTATATACACACACATTTATAATATAATATGCACAAGAACAATTATATATATTTAGATAAAATATACTAGTAATATTAATTTATGATTTTTAAATTTATTTTTAGGAAGCTCACACTGCCTTTAGACAGCTTCTTTCTGATACAACAAGAAGGCTGAAAGAAATTTCTGATAAGCTTGGCACTAGTTGTATTGAAAAGGCAAGATGTTATTACGAAGCATTGGAGATGGCTCGTCAAGCTCAGGTATAAGAATATCCAATTATAATCTTATTATTTTATAAAAAAAAACTTGAAGAATAGTACTGAAAATTGTATAAAACTGATTTTCTTTTTCAGTAAATAGCTGAAACAATAAATGAATTGTTTATACAATAATATAATTTTCAGTATATTATTTTTCAAGTTTTTTAAAAATTTTATATATATAATATTATATATAATTTTGTTTTATTTTTTTTATATTATTCAACACACTTTGTTTTTAATATAATTTTTATATATTAATACCAATTATTTTATGTGCATTAATTAATTAAAATTGCAATTATAGATAAAATTGCAATATATATATATATATATATAACAAGCTGAACTATTGTGTAAATAAAATAATGAAATATTTTCTCGCGCAATTTGCAGGTGCAATGTCAGCAACAAGCACAGCTGTTTCAAAGAACCAGCGAAATTCATGCAGCTGCGAAAGAAACGGTTGCTCTGGCCGAAGCACGATTCATGTCTCATCAGCATGAGTGGAATTTTGATCAAGCATGGCAGGACATGCTCAATCATGCCACCATGAAGGTCAGACTAGAATGTACAACATGCTTATTTTATTTATGTTGTTGAAATTAATTTAAAAATAATTGATTTTTATTATTAAGTATCAGGCTGTTCCTCCCTGATGAAGTGAGCTGAAATGTTCACGAAACGTTCGAATCAAACAAAAAGTCTACGCGGTTCAAACCCGAAAATCAATTCTAATATTTGTGTATACCGCGAAAATCTCAAATATCAATTGATTTTTATGATAGACGAAGATATAGACGTATAATAACAAAGAGATAAAATTGCATATTTTTTATGTAGGTCATGGACGCGGAAAATCAAAAAGCTGAGTGCGGCCGAGAGCATTACAGAAGAGCGATGTTGTTTCACGACGCTGAGAAAAAACTCCTGCAATTGGAGGAAAAGCATCGCCGGGCAATGATAAAGGCACGACCGTATTTCGATGTAAAGGCTCAATGCGATCAGATGCTAGCAACGCAAAAGGAAAGAGTGGAGTATCTGCAGCAAACCGTTAAGGAAGTTAAACGTAATTATGCAACCAGCCTTCGGACGTTGGAGAGCATCAGTAATCAAATACATCAGCAACGAAGAGATTATGGTATTTTGAAATACGTTTTGGAAATACAAGAATAGGTTTTTTTTCGAATTGAGATTATTTTCCGAATGTCTTAACAGTGTACCAAGCAAAATTCGTGCCCCGTGCACAATTATTTAATTTCAACTAAAAAAAATTAAATTTTGTTGGAATCGACGCACCACTATCCGCGTACGGCTCTCAAGCCTTTAAATTCTAAGTTATATAGGTTTTTTTTCCTTAAAGTATATTTATATTCCAGATATAGTAGCTAATGGACCACGAGAACCTGGTGTTGGGGCCGAACTAATAGGTTCAGATACGTGTCAGAAGTACGAGAACGAGTTCAGCAATTGTAAAATATCCCCGATTAGATATAATCAAAGTGAAAATAATGAAAAACTGCACGATATCAAAGTTAGTAAAATATACAATCCTGTATCTCGAACATAAAACATTAGAATTACCAATTTCTGTCATTTCTAAAATTTACAGAAATTATGTTCGACGAAGGAGAACCCAGAACATATTGACAAGAGATCCGTAGATGGCAGCGAAAGCAGGTTCACGCAATGGGAGTTGGAGCTGCAAGCTAGTATGGAGAAATTAAATCGCTTATCGTTTAGAAATTCCTCGTTTGTTCGCATACGGGACGCGCAGAGTTCTTCCGATTTACGGGACGCCGTCGATGTTGGCGTGGTGAACAATTTCGTGGAGAAGAATTTCGAGAAAACTGAACTTGTCGATGGCAGACCAACTTTGCATATGCAGAGATCGTACTCGATGATCAATTCGATGATGCTGACGTTGCAAGATGCTTCGATAGCATTCGCTTCGACGAGCAATACTTCAAGATCGCTGAATGGCAGTCCAGTGAATAGAAGTACGTCGAATTTCGAGAATAGGAGTATCACGGAGAAAGCAGAGAGCGTAGATACGTTGAAATATGTGCCAAATAAAATGTGTCAATTAGACATTCGGAACAGGAAAGCACAGAGCAGCTGGAATATTAACGATTATTCGAACAACTTTGATGTCGGTGATACAAATGATGAAGAAAGAAGAAATAAATGCAACAATATGAATGATAGTTCGATCGATACGTCGAGTCGAGACGTACAACTCACGAATTTATCTACCACGACGGTTTCTTTCAAGTTCCTGCCTAAAGAGCCTACTTTGTCAAAGGGACATTGTTTTCCCAATTCGGAGAATCGTTCTGTAACGTTTCCTGGCATTAGCCAGCATCTTACGAACTCGCAAAACGATGTCGCACGATCCAATTCTAATATTTTACAGAAGATTACATCATGTAGTGCCAATTCCAGTCCAGTGAAGCTGAAGAATCTATTAATACCGTCCGCCAAATCCTCGGATAGCGAAAAATTTGTTTCCAAACAGTTCACTGAAAAAAGTCCAAGCATTAAAGAGTTGCCGTTACTATCGTTTTTCGGGTCATCGTCCGCGTTGTCGACAAACAGAGGCAAAAGTTGCAGCATGATCGATTTGGATGATAAACGAAATCTAAAGACGCTGCTCGATAATTCGCGTCTAGGCAATATACAAGCGATCAGCGTGGAAAGATTGGCTAATGTGAGACGCAAGTTGGTAGACAATTACTCACAGATAAAGAAGACGGACGATATTAAGAAATAAGTACAATATGATAAGATTAACGAGATGGGATTAAGTATCTTTACAAATAGGTTCGAATTTTTTGGTTTCGAACTTTATGATTACCTATTACCTCGGAAAAAAAACAGTACTTTTAAGTACACTTGAACTTGGATCAAATATGTTTCAATTTTTTATGAGTTTTTAGAAATTTTACGTTGCATTAAAATGTTTGTACAAAGCAAAAACTAAATTTTAATATATTGTTTTTATTATAATTAAAAACTTTTACAAACAGTATAACATAAAATATTTAATATATATGATAGTATATATATGTATATGTATATATATATATATATATATATATATATATATAGTATATAGTATATATGTGTATATATATATAATAATATATATAGCAATTTATAGTACATGTATAGTATATATATTATATATAATAGTATAATATATCTATATATTATATGTAACAGTATGTATAAATAGATTTTTTAATTTTAGAATTCGAGTATTATTTCTAAAAGATTTGATCCTTTACGATAGAAAGTACTATTTCAAATTTTGCAAGTGTAATTTCAATCTAAAATTCTATAAATATAATAACTATTCTAGATTCGATTACTTCGCAAGTATATGAAATAATACAATATATGAAATATTATTTCTTATGATTTTTTTTCTTAGAAAATAAAACTTGATTATTGGATTTGATTCGGATTTTTAAGATTTTATTTTACATATTAAACTTAATCCCATCCCTAGATAAGATATAGATTACTTGTGATAAGCAATTTATATATTTAACATGTAAGTAATTGTTAATTATTCATTGTTAATTATTCATTAAAAAATTCATACGTTTCATATGCAATAAAACATTGCAAGCGGAAGTGCCGTAATTTAAATGACTCATTCTCGTATTTTCTGAGATACAAAAAATCATCTTTCCAGCTTTACTGTATTATTATTATTATACAACAGTTTTTAAGTTTTTTGTGCTATTATGTTAATTTATGATAAATATATATATATATTGTATAAATCTTTATGGATTAGCTAGATATTAATATTTTACTTATATCAAAAATAAACTTAATCGCGATTAAAGATGTTCGAAAGATGTTTGAAAGTAATATTATTTAAGAAATCAGACAATATACAAATTAATTAAAAATACAAATCTATCTATATATACGATCATTTGCAATTCGGCATACATGCTGTTAAAATTCGACCGGATATATCGATGTATCGTATCGTTTACTATTTTCTAATTTTTTAATATGTGCTTTTTTTTAATAAAAAACATTCCTTAACAAGTTGATACTTGTGCAGTTTATTTTTTATTATTGCACGACTTGTAATTTACCATATTACAATATATTTAATATAAAAATTTATTCAATATAAAATTTAATATATTTATAATATAAAATTAGCGATAATTTTATATTAAATAAATATTTATAAAGTAGATGCTGTTTTTTTTTACAAACGTGACGTAAAAAGAAACTTTTTTTGACAGTAATTATTATAATAGCTTAATTTGCTATAAGTACTTCTAATTTATATATTTACAATTAAATATCATAAATAATAGATATGCCTCTCTCTTTCTATTGGATATACAGGGTGTTCGAAAAGTATCGAAACTTCTTAATATTTCGGAAAATACGTATTTTTGAAAAAAATGTTTTAGACAAAAGTTATAGGGCTTTAAGTGGCGCATTACATAGCAATATTATTATGACCTTGAAGAGTGTTGTCAAGGTCACGTGAAGGTCACCTTCAATTTTTTAAATGAAACCTATTTTTTTATTGCATATTCGATCGTGTAGCTTACTACGAGAGCTTTTCAAAACACTATATAATAAAGTATTTTTCATTTTTCATTAAGTACTTTTTGAGTTATGAGACGAAGTGTTTACAGCATTTTGATATAAAATATAAAATATCTTGTGAAACATTCAGTTCTCGGTAATCTTACACCTTAAACAGTTAATACTTTTATCACAGAATAATGAGACCAATAATTTGGTGTAAAGAAAACACATGGTTATTTTCAAAAGAATATATGTAGCTGCTAGTTACAAATTGCATACTTTTTTTTAAAAGCAAAATAAACGTAAAATAAACTATTTAAGAAATTAAAGGTGATCTTCACGTGATCTTGACAACACTCTTCAAGGTCATAATAAGATTGCTACGTAATGCGCCACTTAAAGCCATACAACTTTTATCTGAAACATTTTTCTCGAAAATGCGTATTTTCCGAAATATTAAGGGATTTCGATACTTTTCGAACACCCTGTATATTTCATCCAAACAGATATATGTAGATATCGCAGCGGAATACATTGATGATTATACAAACGCATGTAAGCGAAAGGTCGATGACTTTTTATCGTGTATCGTCTTATTGTTTTAATGTAAAGAAATATATAGATTGTGAATGACTTGTATAAGACCTGCAAAAAAATAGGATAATGAAGCTAGCAAAATTGCGGTTAAATTGATAATGAAAATAAATTTAATTATTTTAAAAAAATATGAAAGATAAAATTTATATGTACAATATATATATTACAAAGTTGTTAAAAATTTTTATTTATGAAATATAATAATTTAATATGAAATATAATATTTTAATAAATTAATACATAATATATATATCCTATTATTAAAATAAAATAAATTAAATAAATTAAATAATAAATGTAAAATTAAAAATTAAAATAATAAAATTAAAAATTAAAAATTTGACGGTATTTTATAAAAAAATTAGAGGAACTTAATTAATTTAATAATCTTCACGAACGGAGAAAATAGCATAATGAATTGGATATCTCGAATTTCCTTGCAGCGATGCTTGCTTCGATTATTGTATTTGTTTCTTCTTTGTTTATCGAGACTTGAGACTTGAGTCAAAATGGCCTCATACATACTTTTGATCTAAATACCGTGCGTATATCGAGCATTTTCTGGCTTTGACGAATATAAATTCTCTTGGAACTAAATTACGGCAAATAACTTTGAGAAACATTCTTCAATTGGACTTCAATCAATTGTCGAATATTTCACGTAACAGAATCATCTTGGAAATCCAAAAATTCATCTCATCGCTATATCTCTTCTTTTAATTCCATAGAGATAATTAAAGAAAAAAAGATAGCTCTCCTTAGGTAAGTTTATTGAGTCGTCATGCTTATTGTACATACATACGGTCTAGCATATTTAATGACAAATCGTTTTTGGTTAATTTGGAATTGTTT
>NW_028141522.1:0-31944 GCF_030444845.1 Prenolepis imparis | reverse complement strand
AAACGGAGCACGTGAGAGACAATATTTTTACGAGGGGCATTAGGAGGGACAATACTTTTGCGAGAGCAGCTGCGGCGGTATCTGGTGACACTAATCAGAGATCTCGTTACACTAAAAAGAAACTCAGCGCGTTGAATCGCGAATTTTTAAAATCATTGGGATTCATCGTACGAAAAGATGATTGATATGTTGAATATTGGCGGTGAGCCAAAATTTGATGATCGTATTGTCAAGATTGAGACACATACAATCCATATGCCAACACATCGGTTGGGCATAGCGACGAGATACGAATACCTATACATCACCAGGATTTATACACGTTACTATGTGAAAGCTTTTTGTATGTTGAGGGAAAGTTGATGATATCTAAAATAGATGCAAATGAAATGCCGATATTAACAAATAATTGTTTTGCGTTCATGTTTGATGAAATTCGATATGAACTCGATGGTGTGAAGATTGATCGCAACAGAAACGTTGGAATAATTTCCACGATGAAAAATTATGTCTCTTTAACAACCGAGAGAAGTAAAATCTTGAAGAATGCTGGATGGGATATGACACATAATGGATCATGTAACGAAAGTTGTATGTTCAACTTTTGCGTGCCGCTCAACATGCTATTGGGATTTTGCGAAGATTACAAGCGAGTTGTGATTAATGCCCGCCACGAATTAATTTTGATACTTTCGCGTAACGACAACAATTGTCTGTATGGACCTGCGGAAGCTGCTATTGAATTACTCAAGATACAATGGCGTATGCCCCATGTACTATTGAACGAGATTAATAAACTGTCCTTGCTACCATGGTGTAAGAATACCAGGTGTAACATTTCCGAGGATGCGCAGTCGTTCAAAATAATGGCCGCTCTTGAACCAATCAGAAATTTGCCCCAAATTCTAAAAACTAATATGGGCACCGCTATAAGGTTAGTGGAACCCATGATTTATTACATATTTGTTTTTCTTTGCAGACATAATGCCCTCGTGCTGCATACAAAATTGCAAGAGTCGTACATATTTACAGATAAAAAAGGAATAACATTTTTTAGATTCCCAAATGAAGATAATATTCGTCAGGCATGGATAAATGCTTGTCAAAGGAGCGAAGAAAATATAAAAATTGATTCTGGTAAGTCGATATAATAGATATTTTTTTATATTGTAAAATATAGCAAATATGACTCACAATGTTATAATTATATCTATATTATGTTTTCTATTTTATTAATATTGTATTAATGACTCAGCGACTTTCAGTAATTTGACAAAAGTTTTCAAACATTATAAAATTGGAAAGTACTCCATAACTTGCAATATATTATTTATAATATGTATCAATTATAGAAATAATGAGACTATATATAGAATAAAATGAGTATAATATTTTCTAGCAAGGATATACAGTCTTCATTTCGATGATGATTGTTTTATAACAAAATGGACACAGTCAACGAATAAAGCACCAAAACAATTGCGGCGACTAAAAGTAGGTTCCATTCCTACTAAAATGTTAATTTTGGAAAAAACAAGGAAAAGAAAAATGACCGACAGTGATATGACAATTACAAGCAAGAGAATTAAAGTACCGTGAGTTTCTTTTTCTTTTTATAAGTATATAATTATTTTTAAATATACATATATATATATACATATACATATATGAACTTGAAATATACATAAATATACATAAATATACTTAAATTTTATATATACACATGTATTACAGAGAAGACAAAATAGCTTTTGTAAGAAATGAAAACGAAGGAGAAAGAGAAGAAACAGAAGTTTTTGAAAGAAGTTTTGATGAAGAAAAAGAAAGAGAAGTAGAAGGAGAAAGAGAAAATAAAGGGCCTTATCGAATAAATGTAGAAGACGACAATTATACAATAAAACAAAACATGTATGTAAACGTCTAAGGGCCACTTCGACCAACTCCGATTAACTTTAACCTCCGTTATTTATATTTTTGTCTCTTTTTAAGAACGAACGTATCTGAAAAGAGACAGATATAGTTTAATCAGAGGTTAAAGTTAATCGGAGTTGGTCGAAGTGGCCCTAAGTTATGCTTATATTTAGTAATAATACTGTACTGTTATGTAATGAAAATAATATATTATTTCGTTTTTTAGAAATCAAGAAGTTGATGACGAAAGTGTTCTCACAAAAACATTACTGGAACTGCTAATACAATCCGGAAAAAAAATAAGGAATTAGTAAAAGTTAATCAGTAGCTAAATTTAAAAATAAAAGAATTACAAACAAGTGTAACGCAAAATGCTATCACTCAAAAATTGGAAAAAGATACACAAAAGAAAACTGAAGATATTGCCATCAATGCTTTACGAAAAATATTTACTCCAGGACAAATAAAATCTTTAATGTCATCGCATAACATCCGTATTAAGTGGTCCTCGGAAGATATAATATCAGCCATTGCTTTGCGATCAGTGAGTCCGAAAGCTTACACATATCTCAGAAGTGTAAAAAAGATTCCATTACCTTGTCTGCAACATTACACAATTGGGTTGCATCCTTCAACGTACCACCTCTTTTAACAGATGTTATTAAAATAATGTTTTATAAAGGAAATAACCTTTCTACAATAGAAAAATTAACAGTCATAACCTTTGATGAAATATACATATCTAATAAGTTGGACTTAGAAAGAAGAGAACAACAAATTTATGAACCGTGCAAACATGTCAGTTTGTAATGGCTCGAGGATTGTTAAAAAAATGGAAGCAACCTGTGTATTACAATTACGATGAGCCATTACATGTGACATGAGTCCGACTAATATAAAATTATGGAGAGATTTAAACATTGGTAGCAATACTAGTAATTGCAGCGATAATAACATAATGATTACAGAGAAGCAATGTTTTATTACACATCCTCTGGACAAATCGTTGAAAATATATTTCTATGCAGATGTACCGCATCTGTTAAAATTAGCGAGGAACAATTTATTTGATTCAGGATTTTGTCTAAAAGGTAATATTGTGAATAAAAAATGCTTGGAAGAATTAGTAAAACTAAATGCAAATGATTTGAAAATTGCTCATAAATTAAGCAGAACACACCTTGATGCCAAAGGGACGTCAAAATGTTAAATTAGCAACTCAAATATTTTCTAATACAAATTCATCAGCTATTCGATGGTGTGGAAGTAATGGTTTTTTACATTCCGACAATTGGGAATATACTGCAGATGTTTTGAAATTGTTTAACGACTGGTTTGATATTTATAATAGCTCAATGAAATATGGTCATCATGGGTCGCACGCTTATGGAATAAATTTAGAGGAGCAAAATAAAACAATTATTAAAATGAATACATTTATTGAGGAAATGCGTGTTGAATAAAAGACAGCTCTGTTGCAATTTCAAAAAGGAATCTTAGTATGCAACAAATCTTTACAAGAAATGTTTACATATATTAAAAATAAGTACTCGTCCGAAGCGTTTGAGATAAAATACATACTTACCAGGCGATTAAATCAAGATATTATTGAAAATTTCTTCTCGTACTTAAGATCCATGGGTGCAGAATACACTCACCCGACACCTATGGAGATACGGAATCGTTTAAAATGGTACATATTAGGTAAACATTCAGGACATGTTTTTTCGCCAGAAGCTCATACCGAAGGAGATTGCAGCTCTTCAATGCTTATTGACATTGAAGACGTACATTCTAATAACACTATTGAAACTTCTTTAAATCTGTGGGAAGATGAAGATATCTTTGAAGAGGAAATATTAATGGATACTTCAGTAAATGAAATGTCTATAACTCAAAGAAAGGAAGAAATAGAAGAATATGGTATACTAGAAGAAAGTGGAGAAGGTATTTTATATTAAATTAGGCAATTTGCGACATGGCCAATTGAGTCACACTCTGAGTGTTCTGTGTTAATACATTTTTTACCAAAGCAGCAACATAATTTCTCATAATAGACTTTTTTTACTGACAATCAATGAACAGTATACTGTTATACAATATATTGTTATATAGTATACAGTATATGGTTAATATTACATAGCGATCATTTGTTAAATCACATCTTTCATCTTTCTAGTGTTAAATTTAAGCACTTATGAGCCTAGCCCACAAGAACTGAAGTTAGTTGATGATTTGGAGCAAATTATAGCTACTGAGAGAGAGAGAAAGAGAGAGAGAGAGAGAGAGAGAGAGAGGTTATAGAAAAAATGCACTATTATACATTGCGGGATATGCTGCTCATAGATTTCGCAATGAGTTTAGTGAATTAGGAATTCCTACTAAAGATCTTCCCAATCCACAACCTAATGATTGGCTTTGCATGCTTTCCCGAGGAAATTGTATATACCCCTCTGCAAGTTTTCAAGAAGCAGCTGCTATAATGGAAAACGAATTTCATAAATTAAGAATTAAGAAGGCTATAGGAGCCGTACGCGGTTTTCATTGGAATCAACGCACCGAAAACCGCGTATGGCTCCTATAGCCTTCTTAATTCTTAATTTATATTTATTATAGAAGGAGCCTTTATATTCTTAATATTTGAATATAATAAATTTCATGGCAATTTTTTTAATAAACAATCAAAAATTTTTGACAAGTTAACAGATATTGTATGCATGAAAACTAATAATAACTTCCCTAAACAAGTCATTGCCTGTCTAGTGCGTACTAGGACATACATTAGATTAAGAAAAATAAACAAAGATATAACACAAAACAATTTAATGAGAAAAAAAACAAAAAGTTATATAAGTTATGTAATAAAGAAAATCAAGCGATTAATAAATATTGATAAAAAATATACATAACATGTTTTAATTTATTTTAGTTTATATACCTACCTTTCCTTTCGTTATATTACAATTATAAAGCAGTAATTTTTATATAACAAATATATATTTTCCTATATCTATATGTATACCCTATATGTATACTTACCTTTGTTACCTTGTAAAAAACATAATGTAGCACTTATTAATTGATATAGTTTATTATTTATTACTTATTATTTTCATTTTTTAATTATATCATAATTTTTTATTAGCTTTCACTTTTTAGTATTATACTTTTTCATATTTTCATTTATTGTATTTGTACTATATTTATTTTTATAATTCTTAATAATATAAAAAAATTAATAAAAATTAATAAAAAATATTAATAAAACATTAATAAAAATTTTAACAGTAATTAAAATTTTTTATTCTTAATATAATATTTTAATATAATATGTAATACAACAGACAGCACGTAAAAATGTCTAAAAAATGTTGTAAAGACGTGTTTAAGATATTTTTAAGACATATGTTGTTTGGGTATATATTTTCATCAATATTATGTTTGAATTCCGCGCCAATTTTTGGGGCAAATTTCTTATTGGCCTTTCCTGTATTCAGCCGCCATTATGCGCAATGTTACACCTGGTATTCTTACACCATGCTTGCTACGAGCATTGGAAAGCGGGCGATTCTTAAACATGAGTTTTCGCTCTTGGGATCTATACGAATTTCCTCTGTTAAATAACACGACCAAGCATTCATGGACTGTGAAAACTGCTTCTCAGCTGGAAAAACCGCGATATGTGATATGTGATTTGCACTGCAGACTGGTAGAAAAAATATTATGACAAAAGATAATACCTTATTCGATCATTGTAAATTAACCAATGTTAAGCTCTATCTAAATTCGGAATCTTATCCCTACGATGATTTAAATTTAAATTTTGAAAAAAATAGATTTGCCCTCTTGTTTGACATGTATTCTCGTTTTCGCAAATCTTATTATGGGTGTGATATTGAGAATGTGTTA
The DNA here is from genome assembly GCF_030444845.1 of Prenolepis imparis. Classification (NCBI taxonomy): domain Eukaryota; kingdom Metazoa; phylum Arthropoda; class Insecta; order Hymenoptera; family Formicidae; genus Prenolepis; species Prenolepis imparis. The sequence goes on along the minus strand of NW_028141522.1, from coordinate 26,124 downwards.
ACTGTCGCAAAATTTCTACATTGCGGTCCTCTAGCAGTTATTGATTACTTGCGACAAAATGAATCTGTTAAAAATTCTACCGTGGACGTGAGAATAGAGTTTGAATGTAAGGAAGATGTACCGGCAAATATTACAGCCTATTGTCTCATCTTGTACGATCGTGTTGTCGAATATTGTCCGTTGACCAACGTAGTTCGTAAAATTACTTAATCAGCAATTATCCCCTCCTCCGATGTAATATAAATAATTGAGATTTTTAACAATCGACGTCAGTGGTCCAACATTCTTGCAACAAAATGGTTGTACCGACGTTTGTGGATCTGCAAGGATTTATTCTCAATAAACGATTTATCGTGAAGGAAGCGGCGATTCTGACAATGAGAAGAGGATTCATTGTTTCACATTATTTTTTCGCATGCCCCGTACCATGGGGTGTACTCACGCAATCTGAAAGACGTCAAGCCTCATAGCTGATCAGAAATCACCATGGATTGCAATGGGAAGATGGAAACGTTCCATATAGCATGGCTCAGCTTTGATTACATCAGCTATCGCTGGCGCGATACAAGAAGAAGAAGAGTCATCCTCTCTCGTGTACGTAAAAGGACTTGAAAAGCGAGAATGGTTGGCCGATATATTGGACGACGCGAAAAACGGTTTCACTATTGAGACCTTGGATGCAAACGATGAAGATATTCCTGCCTTGAGCGAATTAGATCCTACATATAGCTTACATTGTGAAAAGCATGTAACAAATTGTGCTTTGCAAAATGTATTTAAAACATTTAATTGGTAGTCGAATCATCGCAATGAATCACCACACCCTTTTATTCAATAAATTTTTATTATTAAAATAATATTCTCTTTGTTCTCTCATCTTTTCCTCTACCATATACGCATGCAAGTATTATATTTCCACACGTGCACATATTATTTTCAGTATGTGACAGCATTTTTATAATTTTTGAATGTTGATCGAGGTTCGAACGTGGTTGATTGAGGTTCGAAGGTGATTGATTGTGGTTCGAACATGGTTGATCGAGGTTCGAAGGTGGTTGATTGAGGTTCGAATGTGGTTCGATCGAGGTTCGAAGGTGGTTGATTGATGTTCGATCGAGGTTTGCATATTATAATTCGTTATATAAACAGACGTTGACTTTAATTTTATGCTAACTTTTGTCTTTTTTATCAAAAGTAACTTTATATTTTATCATAAGTAACATTGTATTTTATCCCCTACTTTTCCTGTCGAGAGCGGGTCTGTCTCCGCGATGTTCGTCATAAATTTTTTAGCGTTTGACGTGTCAAAGTGTGGTGATTGAACGAAATTAACTTAATACAAAAGTAAATTTCGAAAACATTGAGCGTCATGATGATCGGCCCAGTTGGGTCGATATGATATTTCGCGATGATCGACCCAAGTATCACGACTTGTGGTATGAGTCGGAGCGAGAAATGAATAATAGGTGGGTGCGGATAGTGCGGTATTATGATCGGAATAATGAGCAGCTGTGGGACGACATGGAGGAAGAGGTCCCTTACGGTGATGATATCTTCTGCCTACGCAGATTATTCGGGGAGGAACCTTATCCTCCCGAACCTGTCCCGGAGCCATTATGGGTCTAGTAAGTATTTCTTTTTAATTTTAAAAATTATTAAAATAATAAAATGATTGATAAAAAATTTCTGTCATGCAGGAGTTCCGCCCTGCCGCCTTGCAGCCATCACCATCACCACCGTCCGATGAACTTTTCGGACTCGTTCCCGAAGATTTTAATGATTGGTAATATTGTAAGTATATTTAATCTATTTTTATAATATATTAAAATTAATAATGAATTTTTACTTTTGTTTCAGTAGACTGGTAGATAGAGACCATCGTATAATGGTTACCGTAACAAGATGGAGCCGCCGCCCTCCCCTAACATATTATATATTTTAATCTTAATCTTATATTTCATTATTAATATATCTCTTTTTATATCTTTTTATATTATATTCTTATATTTCTATATTCTGTATTATATATTCATATATTATATTTTTCTTTTATGTTTTTCTTATATTTTATATTATATAATCTTACACACGCACACACACACACACACACACACACACGCAAAAATGTATCATACACATTATACTTATTAAAGATTACTGTGTAACAGCCGCTTTTTGCGAGCGTCGGACGGCTCAGTCGGGATCAGGGCTCGAAAAGAGGTCGACACAGAACACGCGGTTAATTTTATGTTAATAAAACTATTTAATAAAAGAAATAAACAAACAGAAAAATGATACACATGCAGGTACAGCGATTAAACACCGCACGGAAAATAATATGCAGTATCGTAATAACTCGCGAGATACTCAGAGGACACGCAGTAAACGTACTACGGGTAATAACATTTAAACTATCGTTCGTTAAATAACATATAAAATAACATTCGACATCTACACGTATCGCGGTAGATAATAGGCAACAAAATAATATTCGGTATTTACACGTATCGCGGTAAAGAATATATAAAATAAGATTCGGGATTTAAACGTATCGCGGTGAAGAATATACGAAATAATATTCGGTATCTACACGTATCGCGGTAAAGATTATACAACATAAGACTCGGTATTTAAACGTATCGCGGTGAAGAATATACAAGATAATATTCGGTATCTAAACGCATCGCGGTAAATAATATACATATATCGGTCGCGCACGCCATTAGTGCGCCCGGAGCGTATCGGTAGGTAGGCGCGAGTCGGGATTACGCTAATGATGGCCGCGGGGCCACTTTCGGGGGAAAGCGCGATTTCTTATATTAAAGAAATTCGACGCGCGTGGTCGGGAGCGCGGTGCGTTACGTGTGTGCGTATCCCCACACGGGGGTGAGCGCTGTGTACGGCGCGAGAGAGTGGGCGGCGCGTTAAGAGAGCCGCGAAGGATCCTCTCTCGCAAGAATGCGACCGGGACTGCGTTTATTGTAGCGGGGTGAGGAAGCGGAAACGAGCGGATCGGAAGTCGGTTCTCGCGGATAACTCGAGAGAGGCCAGAGCACACTCTACCCCTTTGACCGACTGTTTCGGGTTACCCGGTCGAATCGGAAGACTCCTTACGGACAGCTGCGAGACCTCTCAGCCGAGACGGAGTACACTCTATCTCAATAGTCCGAGTCGTTGTCTAGTGATCTGACGGGAATCGGATCGGGAGATGGAATGCCAATCCTAGGATCTAGGGCTCCTTTTATACCCGCTCGGAGCTAGATCTGCGGCAGCTTGATAACGGTACTTGCTGCGGCGGTAGGCTTCGGCCGGATTCGGCAGCCATCGGGCGCGCTCGGCGCGGCGGTATACGTGCCGTATATCGCCGTATACGACGGGTATATACCATACGCATATTCGTATGCCGTTCGACGGCATTGTAATTGCGCAAGATTAGGGGGCGCAATGCGCCTGCTGCATTACCCGGCTGGTGTTCGCCGGGCGCAGCCTTCCGACAGAGAGTCGGGAACGATGGGGGGATGCATCGTTACAACTGATAATATTAAATCATGTGTATTTATTTTAGGATAAGTCCCCTCTTTTTTCCTCCTATTATAATATTATTAAAATTATTATTATTTAAAAATATTATTAATAGAAAAAATTCTCTCACGCTATCTCTCTTTCGCGTACTCCTTGCGCTATCTCGTCTCGCGACATCTCTCTCTTTCTCGCGACCGCTATCTCTCTCGCTCTTGCATATACGCCTCTCTTGCGATATCTCGCTCGCGTGTGCCTCGCGCTCTCCTTCGCGTCATCTGCTCGCTGTGCTACCTCTCCATCTCGCACTATCTCGCGACCGCTATCTCTCTCCTTCACGTGCGTCATCTCTCTCTCGCGTTCGCCTCGCGCTCTCCTTCGCGTTCCTCTCTCCTCGTGGACCCCTCACCCATCAAGCTCCACGCGGTCTTTCGCGGTTCCCTCTCCCCGCGGACCCCTCGCTCGCAAAGCTTCACGCGGACCCCTCGCGGACCATAACCTCGCAGACGCCTCCCCCTCCCCGCGAATCCCACGCGGTACCTAGCGAACGCTTCCCCCTCCCCGTCATCTTTGTCGGGAAACACGCTCAAGCAGTACGACTCATCGTTAAAAAAGTGGTGGGAATTCTGCGTAGAGAAAAACAAGTTTCTTAAGATCACGGTAAACAATTTATTAGAATTTTTAACAACCTTATACAAGAAAGGGGCTTCTTATGGAACTCTAAACACACACCGGTGTGCAATCTCATTAATATCACTCAATAAGATCGGGGAAGATCCGATTATCGGTCGTTTTTTAAAAGGTGTAACAAATCTAAGACCAGTAAACACACGTTATGCGGCTACGTGGGACACAAACATAGTATTAGATAAAGTCAAGACATGGTTCCCTTTAGGTAAACTTAATTTACAAGAGTTAACAGAAAAAACAGTTATATTGTTGCGCCCCCTCGGATCTGCATCCTCATCCTCGGGATCACCCCGTATACGTTTCCGGGGGATCGTCGTCAAGGGGGTTGTTGATAAACAACCTCGGACTTTCGTTTGTTTTCCGGCACCATCTTTAGTCTTGGTCTAGCTGTCATACCGTTTTGACGTTACGAGACCTCAGACTACTTTCCCAATATTAATTGTACTTCTTCTATTTGTATCTCAAAGGGTCGTCACTCCATTAAACACCAATCTGTTCACAATCGTGTCTTGATTTATTTCGCGCGCGAGTGAGAGAGTGCTTGTGTGAATAAGATATCTCGAGAGGATTGGAAGAGGCGTCCGGAGGACGCAACATTTTGAGGGCTCATCCGGGATAAACCGAGAAGACTAACGAGGATATTAACAACAACGAAATGACAGCGCAGCATTCTCCAAGAACGACACGATCTCGAACGACTGTCAACGAGACTTCCGAAACGGATGCGTTGCAGGCCGCATTACGAGAACTACAAAAAATGCGTGCAGAGCGAGAACCACAACAGGCTCGCTTCGAGGCTCTTCTTCGAGAGAAGGACGATCACTGCACCGATTAGAGCAGAGAATTTCAGCGCGACAGAATGAACAGCTAAGTCTTCTAGTAATAGCCTTCTAGTAATAGAGCTTGCGGAGACACGCAAAACAATCCTAGAGCTTGCGCGAGTACCGCGAGTGCCGTGATTATCGCGGGTGATCCGAATTACGATTTCCGCGCGAAAACGGGCTTTAAATTAAAGCCCGATGTATACGACGGAAAAGTTCCGCTGCGGGAGTTCCTCTCTCAATTTATTTTGATAGCGATCGCAAATAACTGGGACGATAAAACGAAAACGATTACTCTCGCCGCGAATTTAAGGGGAAAGGCGCGAACCGTATTAGAAAATGTCGAGAATTTTGAAGAAATAACCTTCGCGGAATTAAGATCAAAATTAGAGTTGCTTTTTGGGGAAGGGAATTTGACACAAAATTATTATTCTCTCTTCACAAGCAGGAAACAAAGATTCAGGGAAGAGTTCGCTTCATATGGGACCGAACTCGAAAGATTATCGCGACTCGCCTATCCTGAATGTCCTTTCGCGGTCCGCGATAAAATTGCTTGCGCTCAATTTGTTTCTGCTTTATTAGACGGTTTTGTAAAAAGAACTCTTCAATTGGAGGGGATAACCTCCTTAAATTTGGCTATTGAAAGAGCAAAGACTATTAAAATTATTCAAGGAGAAAATTACGATCGGAAAAGAGAAAATTTCGGAAATAACGGGAGGTTTAATAAGAATTTTGAACGGCAAAATTATCAAAAGGCGGAGAGGAACAACGCGCGAACTTACGCGGAGAAAAAGGACGAATTCTCGAAAAATTCGAAAGAGAAAGCAAATAATTTTTCCTCTAAACAGAAGGAATGTTGGTCTTGCGGAAAGACCGGACATCTTCGTTTTCAGTGTCCTGACGAAAAGGAAAACTCGAATTAGTCGAACTTTTCGGGGAAAGTTTGACTTTTGCGGATAACACGACTTTTGATTTTGTAGAATGTAGTGTTAAGAGAATCCAACAGAAAAATTATTTCTCGTATTATGGAAAATTAAATGGAAAAAGTTGTTTGTTTAAGATAGATACGGGCTCTGACGTTTCCATATTAAATAGTAAATTGGTAGGAGAAAATCTTAGGAAAATTCGAGTCGAAAATATTAATTTGAAATATCCGACGGAAGAGAAAATTTTAATTGAATTTTCAGTAAAAAAATTTTTCAAAGAAAATCCCGTCTATTTTAAATGAACTTTTTGAAAAGAGCTTTATTCATTTACAAGAAATTCAAAAAGAAACTCTTATTAACTTTTTACACGAGTTTCAAGATTTATTCTCTTGTGATATTATTGCTGGGAATTGTGATGTTATTGAACATGTCATAAATGTCAAAGACTCTCTCCCCATTAAACAGGCACCCCGTAGGATTCCTTTACAGATGAGGGAGGAAATTGATAAAATTATGGAGATGAAAACCGAAGGAATTATCGAGGAATCACAAAGTCCTTGGGTTTCTCCAGCTGTTATGATTAAAAAGAAAGATGGAACTCTTAGATTTTGCATCGACTATCGGAAACTCAACGCTATCACGGTTTTTCTTCGATACCTCGTTCTGAATTGGCGACCCATGATATTTCCGCTCAAATTTATTGGACTTATTGGGATGCATTAGTTCTTCAGAATGGAATCCTTTACAAAAAGTGGGAAGCCCCAAATTTGAAATCTAGCTTTCTTCAATTAATTGTTCCTCGAAAACGAGTGAAAGAGATCCTTGAAGAAGTACATGATTCTCCTTCGGGAGGTCATTTCGGAATAAATAAAACCTTAGAGAAGGTTCGGAAGCGTTTCTATTGGACGACTTACAAATAAGATGTTGAAGATTGGTGTAAGTCTTGCAAAATTTGTGTTTCTAAGAAGGGCCCCACAGGAAAGGGAAAATCTCCTATGCAAGTTTATGATGTTGGAAATCCTTTCGAGAGAGTTCAAATGGATATTCTAGATCCACTTCCAACAACTTTATCTGGGAATAGATATTTGATTGTCATCGTAGATTGCTTCACCAAATGGGTAGAAGCTTTTCCTCTGAAGAATATTAGGGCAAAAACGGTGGCAGAAATTTTCATCAATCAATTTGTCTCAAGACATGGAGTACCTTTGGAGGTACACACCGATCAAGGGAAGAATTTTGAGTCAAAACTCTTCGCAGAATTAATGGAACTTCTGGGAATTAGAAAAACTCGGACTACTGCCTTACATCCTCAGTCTGATGGACAAGTCGAGCGACAACATCAGACTATAATCAATTATTTAGCGAAATATATTTCTGAAAATCAAAAAGATTGGGATCGATGGATTCCCATGTTCCTTCTTGCTTACAGATCTTCAAAACACGAAACCACAGGGATGACTCCTGCAGAGTTATACTTTGGTCGAGATTTAATACTTCCTGTGGATTTATTACGGGGAAACCTTCCTAAACCGGAGGGAGAAGAATCGTCTTCGTTAGGAAATTTCGCTAGAACTTTGAAAGAAAAATTAGATAAAATACATTCTGAAGTTAGAGAGAAGATGATTATTAAATCTTCTCGGGTGAAAAATTGGTACGATAAGGGAGTTAGAAAGATTCTTTTTCAGGAGGGAGAGAGAGTTTGGTTTTATAACCCCCGAAGAGTCAAAGGTAAAGCTCCTGAGTTACAGAGTAATTGGGAAGGACCTTTCTCTATAGTGAAAAAGTTCAACGATGTGGTGTATTGTATCCAAAAAACGCCCAGACATAGGAAGAAAGTGGTTCACGCGGATAGATTAGCTTCATTTTTAGAAAGAAATATTGTTAATTGTTAGTTAGATTGGAGCCCATAAAGATTATTGGGAAATGGGGGCGTATGGTGTGTGTGCGTGTATGAGCGTATTTCTATTATTGAATTTGTACTGCGTAAGGAATATTTTTCTTTTGCAGTTGAAGTCTTCGAGAGGTTTGTCTGAGTCTTCGGTTAGAGAAGGATCTCCTGAGAAAGTTCCTGTGGCCGAAGCTCAGGAACAGCTGACACCTTCCAGAAGGACCTCTTGGAAGCTGGCAGGACCAAATCGGCAGAATCAAATCGGACCTATTGGAATATTTAGTACTTATTTTGTACTAATTTGTACCAATAAAAATAATTTTGTACTCTGTGCCATTTAAAAAAAAATCGTGGCGCTGCTAGGTCTTGTTAAGCTGGCAGGACCAAATTAAAACAAAAAGAAAAGAGAAAAATAAGGACATAAATCGAAAGGGCTGAATTTGTACTAATTTGTACCGTCAAAAAAAATTTAATATTTTCATCCCTTATGCAATAAAACAACCCCCAAAATCAAAACAAAACAAACAAAAAATAATTTTACCAGAAATCGAAAGAGCTGAATTTGTACTAATATGTACCGTCAAAAAAATTTTATATTTTCATCCCTTCAGCAATAAAACAACCCCCAATTGAACTCAGCCTTCCTTCGGAAACTACCCCCGAACCCCATTAGGCTCAAGAGTAAAGTACTCTTTCTTATTAGCAGAATCAATCGCTACTTGTACACGCGACGCGGAATAATATGTACCGTCAAAATATAAAGTTTTAGATTTTGAAGCTCCGCCGTTCCTTCGGAAACTACCCCCGAACCCCATTAGGCTCAAGAGTAAAGTACTCTTTCTTATTAGCAGAATCAATCGCTACTTGTATACGTGATGCGGCATAATATGTACCGTCAAAATACAAAGTTTTAGATTTTGTACCCTCGCCGTTCCTTCGGAAACTACCCCCGATCCCCATTAGGCTCAAGAGTAAAGTACTCTTTCTTATTAGCAGAATCAATCGCTACTTGTACACGCGACACGGAATAATATGTACCGTCAAAATATAAAGTTTTAAAAAATTATTATTAATGGTACAAATTAGTACAAAATGGGTACTAAATAATCTGATAGGTCCCGTTTGATTCTGCCGATTTGGTTCTGCTAGCTTAATAGAGGTATCAAATTGCATTATAATCAAATAGCAAAGTTCTCTTTTAATCGTTTTTTGATGGCTAATAAAGAAAATATTATACACAATAAAATAAAAGTAATAAACTAAATAAATAAATAATTAAATAAACTAAAATACATTCTAACAAAAGCACCATTTTTTGCGTATATCCATGAATTGCACGGGAGAGGGGAGAAACATAACAATGCTCTTATTACCACGCTTAGATATCAACTCAAACCAAAACAAGGAAGGGGAAAGAAAAGTAAACAGAAACTAATTTAAAAATTTGTACATTATAAAAAATTATATTTAATAAAAAAATTTCTTAATATATAAAATACCGGAATAAAAAATTATAAAAAAAATTACTCTTGTTCAGTATTCACTTCTTTGATATAAATTAATAAAGCTGGTGTTATTATAGATGTCTCTTTAACATTCCTTTCTTTTTTTTCAAGATCATTATATTCCATCCATGTGTCTCCCGTTCTTAAACAAATGGCTGTGTAGTGTCCCATCGTTTGCAGATTTCTTGTTAACATAGGTTTTTTATATGCAACAATACCAAATAATTTATATAAATTTCTATTTAACGGATTTGTGCATGATTTGCTAATATTTTTTAGCGTGAGCTCGAGCTGAGAGTTAATGTCCATTGAAAATCTTCGAAAACGATAATATTTCCTGGAAAATAAACAAATAAAAGTGTTGTGTATATAAAATAATTCTATAAAAGTCTGCATTATATTATAATGCTGCAAATATAATCTGAAGTAAAATTATTTTTCCAAACTGTATGAAAAAGGAAGATTAGTCTTTTATATACTTTTACAATAAAATGCAGTATAAAATATTGGAAGTAAAAAATAAAATTTGTGATGCTTAATAATAAATAATACTATTATAATGACTTGTTATATATTTAAAATAATTAGTTTTAAAATTTTAAATACCTGTTTCGGACAACGATGTTTTTTCGAATCCATTACAATCTTTTTTACAACAAGGATGTTTACCCTCTAAGAAAACGCATTGTCTGACTACTTCATTAAAATTAGCCTCTGCGAGTTTTGATTCTTCTATTTGAATCACGGGTAAGTTTTTACATCGTGGTAAGCAACCAGAGTTACAATAAGATGTCTCTTGAAAATTTGGAATATCTTTAAAAAGAATACTCGTTAAATAGCCTACATTTGTCTCGCAGTTTATATACTTGCAGCCACCAATATTAGAAATTGGAGTTGGAAATATTTCTAATAGTATCTGCGCGCGCAATTTGTATGAGTACGGACTAATTCCATTCGTTACAGTATGGACAATTAATTTAAAAAAAGATTTGTTTCCGCTATTTCTTTCATATATAATAAAATGTGATTTGAATCATGTCCCGCTGTAAGCAATATTTGGAAAACACTATCGAATGCACAAGTATTCGCAATATAAGTATAATTATCATCTTGAATTTTTAAAGATTTTAATGAAAGATTATTTCCATTTTTTATAATAGGTATTTTTACTGTTTTTTTTACAAATTAAAGCATCTGTAATTTTATGTGGATGATTACCCAGATATAATGCATTGCTTTTAATTGGTTTTGCTTTTTCTAATCCACGCCAATTTTCAGTTTCGCGGCTTGCTAATATATCTTTTATATTTCGTACATTTTTACATATCATACATATACGAGGTTGACCGTAGCCTTCTTTAATATCTCCGAATGGTAAAGAACATTCAGGTAATGTATGTACGTATGTTTTACATAAATAGCAAACATGCGCACCTGATGACTTATCGTTATTTTGACATGCAGGACATAAATTATTATTAATTGAATCGCATGATAAGTTATTGGAATTAGACTCTTTCAAAGATGTTAACGATACATCTTTTGCGTTAACAGATAATACTGTTGTCTCGTTAATACTTTGTGAATCGACAATTTTTATTATTCCATGCAAATAATTTACGTGCTTCTGTATAAATGAATCAATACGCAACAATGGACAGTTTTTTAAGAGCAAAGATTTCAACTTATTGAATTCGCTTTCGACTGATGCACTGGAAGCAGGTACGCGACCATAACCAAATTGATCTCTACTTATGTTAGTCCACAGAGGTAATAATCGAATATCAATTAACAGCCGTTTAATTATTTCCGGAAAATAATACGGATTAACTCACCTTCACTAGAAGTCATAGAAGATTTGACGTCAGCAAGTATCTGTTTGCCCCATATAGTCCATATAGAATTTTCAAATGGATTAAAATTACCTGCTTCGTTAATTTCTTCAAATTCGGATATGATGTTATTGTCATTATCGGTTTCAAGATTTTCTACTTGTGCATTATTAGTTATTAAATTTATTAGCTTGGCTTGTTCTTCATCACATTGTGTTGGATTACCATTTTGTAAAGTTCCATTTGTTTCTGATAATGCTATTATAAAAATTGATTTTATTATTTCTTTTGCATTTTCGATATTTCTGCAGAGTATTAGTTGGCCGATTGCACCAAGATAGAAAATCTTTACTCTTTTATTTAAACATTTAAAAACTTTGGAATACATTTTCATAAAATGTGCGACATCAATTCTAACGTAGCATTTTGGCAAATTATTGGCAAAAGAATTTCTAAATGCATCTGCATAATCCTCGATATTCAAATATGTAAAAGCACGAATAATCGCAATTAAAAGTGGTCTTGAAGAATCACAAACTACCTCTTTAGGTACCGATGCACCAGAACGTAACCATTCTGCTAACCAGAAATGTATTGAATTAGCATTGTGACTTTCACTAATCATCTGACAAATAGAAAACTGTCCATTTTTGCAATTAATAACACATTGATACAGAAACATATGTTTGGACATTGATCCATCAGTATTAATAAATTTTTTAATTATACTACCAGTCGTGTCAACAAATACACATGCATCATTTTCAATAGTATATTTTTTGTAAACATGCAGCTGGTGGTTAGTCCAATAATGGACAAAAATTGGATGTAATCCAATATTATGGATTATATTGTTCAACGACGAAGATTTTAAAATAACTAATGCTTTAAGAGCGTCTGAATCTACGTAATCTGCTTTTGCAACTTCTAATTTAGCTTTATGTAAAACAGTTGAATTGTATAAATGAGGGGGTTCTGGATCTCCCTCTTCCATTAATAGGTGTGCATTTTCTGTACGATATACATGAACGGATTTTTTTGCAAGTCTTTTCCAACTATTGTTCTCGATGGATTTCTCAGATAACGTTTCCCGCAATTTCCTTTTATATGTGCAGTGTATGTGCAATTTAGTTTTATACAGTTACTAGATGAATCAATATCTTCTATAATACATTTTAATGTGCTGCCACATTTACAAGAACCTAAAAAAAAAAAATTATTTTCGTTTTATCTACAAGAGTTTAAAACTGTAAATATGTAACTATAAAACTGTAAATATATATATAAAACTCAAATATACATATACATATAATTATTGTAAATATACATACATATATGTATATACATACATACATACGTGCATGCACGCACGCACGCACACACAGTATCCCAAAATTAAACTGACTTCATGTTATAAAGAATATTAAAATAATCTTACCATTTATGACACCAGATTTACCATCCGCAGAAATATAATGATTTTTAAATTGAAATCCACATTTCATGCGCGTGGTTTCCCAAATCTTATCTGTTATTAACTCCTGCCATTTACCAGGTTGTAAAATTTTGCGCAAACGATAGTACGTTTTTTTCTTAATTTGTCGCTTGTATATTTTTTCAGTTAAAAGATTTGTAAAAGTTTCTCTTAACAAAGAAATAACAAAATATTTTTTGCTAAAACTGCTATCTGGTGAATCACTTATAGATTCATTTGACTTTAAACTGTCACTCAATACACTTTCAGAAACAGAATCATTGCACGAAGTGTTATTAAAAATCATTTTTTTTATATTATAGCGGTCGCACATCGTGAACACATATAAATTATTACTTGTCACTTTATTTTTTAACTCTTGCGCCATAACATTCCAGATATTGTGAGTCTTTGAAACAATAGTATTATTATTATTTATAATATCTTTATACTTTAATATTGTATCTTTTATTTTATCAGGATTAATTGCTCCCGGTCTGCCGCGTTTATTTTACCGTTCCGATAAATATGAATTAATTTTCGTGCTTGGCTCTTAGGCCGAATTTAAGAATCACATTTAGTTATTAAATACTGAGAGCCGATAAAAATAAAAATATTTCTTAACTAAAACTTTATATTTTGACGGTACATATTATTCCGCGTCGCGTGTACAATTAGCGATTGATTCTGCTAATAAGAAAGAGTACTTTACTCTTGAGCCTAATGGGGATCGGGGGTAGTTTCCGAAGGAACGGCGGAGGTACAAAATCTAAAACTTTGTATTTTGACGGTACATATTATGCCGCATCACGTATACAAGTAGCGATTGATTCTGCTAATAAGAAAGAGTACTTTACTCTTGAGCCTAATGGGGTTCGGGGGTAGTTTCCGAAGGAACGGCGGGGGTTCAAAATCTAAAACTTTATATTTTGACGGTACATATTATTCCGCGTCGCGTGTACAAGTAGCGATTGATTCTGCTAATAAGAAAGAGTACTTTACTCTTGAGCCTAATAGGGCTGAGTTCAATTGGGGATTGTTTTATTGCTGAAGGGATGAAAATATAAAATTTTTTTGACGGTACATATTAGTACAAATTCAGCTCTTTCGATTTCTGGTAAAATTATTTTTTGTTTGTTTTGTTTTGATTTTGGGGGTTGTTTTATTGCATAAGGGATGAAAATATTAAATTTTTTTGACGGTACAAATTAGTACAAATTCAGCCCTTTCGATTTATGTCCTTATTTTTCTCTTTTCGTTTTGTTTTGATTTGGTCCTGCCAGGTTAACAAGAACCTAGCAGCGCCACGGTTTTTTTTTAAATGGCACAGAGTACAAAATTATTTTTATTGGTAGAAATTAGTACAAAATAAGTACTAAATATTCCAATAGGTCCGATTTGATTCTGCCGATTTGGTCCTGCCAGCTTCCAAGAGGTTCCAGAAGGAGACTTCCCATTTGTTTCGCTTGGATGGTCGTTTGATTCTTCGATTGAGAAGACTGTCTCGCCCACGGTTTTTGATCCGTGGTTTTCCCGTGGGACGAAGGGCAAATGCCGAGGCAGGGACTTGGGGAGTCCACGAGGGACGATGGGTCCACGGATGATACCCCCCCCCCCTTGTCTAAAGATTCGACGTTTCTTCTTCGATGTTTCTCCGGAAGACAGTTCAGCGGGAGCAGCAGAACAACAACGAGGACGGCAGGGTTTTCTCTTTTACCTCGGCGGGTGTAGGGAAAAGTCTGGCCAACTTTTCTCAAAAGACACCGTTCGAGTACGGAGAAGAAGAGGGCGAAGCCCGGTAACCTGAAGCAGCAGCTCAGGGAGGGCAGGATTCGTCCGGACAAAGAAGACGCAAGGATTGGGACCAGGCGTTTCGCTCGACCACCCATAGCAGCAGCTTGGGAAGAGCAGGAGAATCGTCGGTGCCCTGGAATTAGCGTCAGTGTCCTGGGTCTTCAGCAGTCTCCGTGTTGGATTGTCGGGACGACAATCTTGAAGAAGGGCGGCAGTGTTGCGCCCCCTCGGATCTGCATCCTCATCCTCGGGATCACCCCGTATACGTTTCCGGGGGATCGTCATCAAGGGGGTTGTTGATAAACAACCTCGGACTTTCGTTTGTTTTCCGGCACCATCTTTAGTCTTGGTCTAGCTGTACCGTTTTGACGTTACGAGACCTCAGACTACTTTCCCAATATTAATTGTACTTCTTCTATTTGTATCTCAAAGGGTCGTCACTCCATTAAACACCAATCTGTTCACAATCGTGTCTTGATTTATTTCGCACGCGAGTGAGAGAGTGCTTGTGTGAGTAAGATATCTCGGGAGGATTACAAGAGGCGTCCGGAGGACGCAACAATATTGTTAGCCTTAGGGACTGCGAGTAGGGCACAAACCTTGACAGCAATTGAGTTAAATAATATTAAAGAAACCAAAGAAGGTTTAGAAATAAGAATTATAGAACGTACGAAAACAGATAGCCCAGGAAAATTTAAACCACTGTTATGTTTACCGTTTTTTAAGGAAAAACCAGAACTCTGTATTGCGAATACTGTGATCCAATATATAAGAGTAACAGCCAAATTAAGAAAAGACACTAAACATTTATTTATTTCACTAAATAAACCACACAAAAAAGTAACAACTCAAACAATTAGCAGATGGATAAAAAAGATTTTACAGAAATGTGGTATTGATATTAGTGTATTTTCATCTCATTCAACAAGACATTCGTCTTCGTCAACAGCCTTCTTAAATGGGCTTGACCTTGAAGCAATCAGGAAAGCTGCAGGTTGGTCAGAAGGATCAACATTTTTCGCAAAATTTTATAATCGACCAATATCAAGGAATTTTTCGTTTGCAAGAGCTGTGGTTAAATAGTTTTTATTTCTTTAAAATGTAGCAATTATGAGATTATGTTAAGTATTATGAGTAATGTATTTTTGGTTTATAACATAATAAAAAAAAAAAAAAAAAAAAGTCCGGGACCAGAAAGAACAGAAGGATTACCTGAGTGCTAAACAACTACATGTTGTAATCTTGAGAACGAGGCCTGAAATATAATTGAAGATCAAACGAACTTACCTGTAAGTGAAGTTCGATCGAAATTATATGAAGGGCCTTGTTCGAAAAGATTACAACCCACCCTATAAAAAAAAAAAAAAAACTATCTTTTCTCCCCAACCCTATACGAAACAGGTGATCCTTTCTTTCTGGCCTAGGATTTATTTACTCTAAAAGAAAATGAAGAAAGGGGGCGCCGCTAAATGGAGCGGGCCTTTCAAAAAATCTAAAAACGTTGTGACTTTTAGCACCTCGAAGAGGTACTACATGTGTAATCTTTTCGAACGAGGCCCTTCATATAATTTCGATCGAACTTCACTTACAGGTAAGTTCGTTTGATCTTCAATTATATACTTATGAAAGAAATAATAAGATAGTGCACCAAGAAATTATTATTAAAAAAGAAATAGTAAAATAGTAGGGAGGGTAACAAGAAAGTAATTATAAATATTATTATTTAAATAAGTACTTATAAAAGAAATAAAGGATTTACATTTTGCAATGATATACTACATACATACATGTGATATGCAATACTACGTATATGTGATGTATTATATTTCTCTCGTAATAATAACTACTTTATTCTTGTATCGCTGTCATTCCACTACGTCTTTTATAAGTAAATAATTGTTGATATAAAATAAAGAAATCAATAAATGTCATTTTTTCTTTTTATATTATTAGATTTTATTTACTTCCTTGTTTTGTGTCAACTAAATACTTATGAAAGAAATAGTAGCATATCATGCCTATATGTATGTGTAGTATTGAATATCACATATACCTATGTAATGTAAAATGTATAGATCTTGTTATTTCTTTCATAAATATGTATTAATATAATATAATATTTGTAACTAGTTTCTTGTTATGTTATATTACCATTTTGGTATTTTTTTGATAGTAATAATTACTTTTTTGTTACGTTATTCTACTTATTTTTTCATAAATATATAATTGTTGATATAAAAGTGAAGTAATTAAAAGCTAAAATATAACGGAAAGGGAAGTTAGATAGAATGTACATTTTGATAGTTCATAGCGCTCATAGCAATGTTCATTGTCAGTGTTATGAACTATCAAAAATGTATTTTTTATGACTTCTCTTTATTGTTGTGTGCCTCGAACAAGGCACTGGGGTTGCGCCGAATTAAGGATGAGGATCCTCGGGTCGACCGGGACGTCGTAGGAAGATAGGAAGATTATTCTCTCTTCTTTTGATTAAATATATTTTTATTTCGGATTGAATACGGTTTCGCTTTATTTCTCGTCCTTTCTTTAAATATATATTCGCGTAACATTCGATGAGCGTATATTCGTATTCCTCTCAATAATTCAGGTCTTTGTTAGTGAGTCTCGTTCTGATGTTCAGATTTCTTATTAGCGACCACGTCTTGATGTTTAGGAATTGTATTCGAGACTCCGTCTTGATGTTTAGGAGTTTTATTCGAGACTCCTTCGCGGGCGGGCTCTCCGTCTTATATCTTCTTTTGTTCTTTGATTTTCAACGGGCGAGGCCCTTGGAAACAAGTCCCCGATTGGTTAATAATATTCACGCGTTTTTGGTCTAAATGCATAAATGCAAGCGAAGCAGGTCGAAGTCCCTGGCCTTCGCTTGCAGCTCGCGATTTCCGGTGCTTCGCGCGTGTCTCGCTGCGTTAGCGTTTTCACGCGACGAGCGTTTGTCGAGAGCGCTCTTTTATAAGCAAAAATGTTTTACAGTATTCTATAAAGATATTCAGTAAATTCTAATTTCTAATAACTACTGGTTATAGTTCGGGCTATAACATTCCTCCCCCGTAAAAAAAAGAAAAACGGAGGTACGAAGTTTTTCGCTTTCTTATCTTATTTTTATTAAGATTATTTCTAATGCTACGTACAGTTATAATTCCCGTTTACAATGTAGTTTTATAATCGTTTCTTATTATTGTGTCAGGTGTTGTCAGTTTACAATTTCTGTTTAGCGTAATTTCGCCGGTATTTCTTATTATTTTATTTTCGAGCTGACCGTCACATTGTATGGTTATCGTTTGTTCGGCGTCCGTCGAGTATAACCAGGTGTGCTCTTGGTGTAATGCTATCCATAACATGTGGGTTGAGACATAGTGTCTTACATTACATTTGCTCTGATAATGTTGTCGCTGCGTATACATTTGCATTTCGCATGGTGCGTCTAAATCTACGCGGTGTATAGGTGAATTGCGTTTACATACATATTGTGTATTAATTTTATTACAATTTCGCAATTCGCTTTCCGTCATTGTCGCATATGTTAATTTTTCTTTATCTATAACAATTATTTGATTATCTATTTTGATATAATTGTATACATTATTATAGGATGGTGTGGGGAATTTTATTACTTTTACAATATCATAGGTCGGTTGCGCAATTAAAGGGAAACGCAAAATAGTATATATTGTTGTCGGATCACAGTAAGTATATAACAGTAAGTATTAGTTTTCTATAAATAGCTTTAATCTATTCGTATGCATGCGCGCTGCTTTTCTTCCTTTTTTAATTGTGTAGTTTACGTCGGAATTCTTTTCGGTTATTACGTAAGATCCTGCCCATAGTGCATCTAATTTTTTCGATCGTCCCCGTCGAAGCGTCTCGTCGTACTACTAGTACTTTGTCGCCTATCTTAAATTTTGTTTCTTTCGCGGATTTATCGTAGTACCCTTTGGCTTTTATTTTGTCTTCTTTAATATTCTCTTTCGCGAGTTGATTTGACGCCCGTATTCTTTCTTTTAATTCTTGCGAGTAGTCGTCGTAACTATACGTTATTTTGGGCGTTCTCGCTAGAGCTGTCGGTAGGTCCGCTTGATGCCCGTATACTAATTCGAAAGATGTATGCCCCGTAGCCGTGTGTGGGGTCGTGTTATACGTAAACATTGCGTAGGGAATCCACTCGTCCCAGTCTGTTTGGTCGGCATTTATATAGTGTCTTAAATATTCGGCTAACGTACGGTGTGAACGCTCTAATGCTCCGTTGCTTTCGGGGTGATAAGCTGTTGTCTGAATTTTATCGATTTTAAGTAATTTGCACGTATTCTTAAATATTTCACTTACAAAATTTGTTCCTTGGTCGGTTAGAATTTTTTCGGGAATTCCGTATTCGAAGATTATTTTCGTGGCGAATTCTTTCGCGATCGTGTTAGCTTCTTGGTTTGCGATCGGTATCGCTTTGCTAAATTTTGTTAAATTATCTTGGAAAGTTAGTAAATATTTATTTCCGTTATTAGTAATTGTTAACGGTCCAACTATATCTAGCGCGCATTTCTCGAATGGTTTACTCGGCGTGTCCGTAATAATGAGGGGTGCTTTTACTCGTCGCGATAATTTATTTTTCTGGCAGGATTCGCATTTCGAGATATATTTTTCGACGTCTCTTGTTAATCCTGGCCAGTTATGTTTTAATCGAATTCTTTTTATTGTGCGTTCGATTCCCTGATGTCCTCCTGTGGGTGCATCATGATATTCGTAGAGTATTTGTTGTTTCTCCTCTTCGGTATATACTCTAGCGTTATCGGCGAGTTTTTCTTCTCTCTCTTCTTCCTCTTCTTCTATTTTGAAGATTTCTCTCTTTCTTTTCTCGCTTGCATCTCGAGTTACGTGTCGACTTAGCGCGTCAGCGTTCGCGTTTGCTCGTCCGGCCTTGTGAATTATCTCGTAATCGTATTCTTCTAATTTTAATCTCCAGCGGATGAGTCTTGATCCGGGGTCCGTGACGTTAAATAGCCAAATTAGAGGTTATGGTCGGTTATTATTTTAAATTTTGTTCCATAGACATATGGTCGAAAATGTTTAACTGCCCATACGATTGCTAACAATTCTTTTTCGGTCGTATTATAATTTTGCTCTGCCCGAGATAATACTCGGCTGGCGTAAGCGATAGGTCGGTCATTCCCTACCGGTCCCAGTGACAGCACGGCTCCGATTGCGTAGTCGGAGGCATCGGTGGTCACGTTGAATTCTTCGATGAAGTCCGGATATTTTAACACTGGCGCGGTCATTCATTTTTCTTTTAGGGTGTCGAACGCGATTTGTTGTTCGTTTCCCCATACAAAAACTTCCGTCTTTTTTGTTAGTTTTGTTAACGGTTTCGCGATTCGCGAGAAATCTTCAATGAATTTGCGATAGTAGCCCGCTAGTCCGATAAACGATTGTATGTCTTTTATTTTTTGTGGCGTCGGAAAATTTTTTACCGCGTCTAGTTTCGACGGATCGGGTAATATGCCGTTCTCGAAAATAATATGCCCTAAGTATATTACTTCTTTACGTAAAAATTCGCACTTTTCCGGTTGCAATTTTAAATTATGTTTTCGTAATCTCTGTAGTACTTCCACGAGTCTTTTGTTATGATCCTCTAAACTGGATCCGTATATTACGATGTCGTCGAGATAAACGAGACATCTGAGCCCTTGTATCCCTGTTAGTACCGAATTCATTAATCGTTGGAAGGTCGCAGGCGCGTTTTTTAATCCAAACGGCATTCGGTTGAACTCGTAGTGTCCATAGGGGGTTGAAAAGGCGGTTTTGTTTTTATCGCGCTCAGCCATCGGTATCTGGTGATATCCTGATGCTAGATCAAGCGTCGTAAAATATTTGGCGTTCCCTAACTGGTCCAATATATCGGTAATATTAGGCAGGGGAAATGAGTCGCCTATAGTTAAATCGTTAACTTTTCGGAAGTCTACTACTACCCTGAGTCTTTGTTTTCCTGACGCATCGGCTTTTTTCGGCACTACTAATAATGGAGCATTCCATTGCACGACTTATTAGAACAAGCATGACTCATGCTTGTTCTAATAATTTGGTCTTTTAGCATTCCTTGTACTTGCTTATTTATTTCTGTTTTATGCTTCTCGGGAAGGCGGTATGGTCTTACGTTGACGGGCGAGGTGTCGGCGCGCGTGTTTATCTCGTGCTTTATCGTCGCGGTGCATGTCAGTGGTTCTTCATTTAAATGAAATATATCGCTATATTCTTCGCATATCCGTTGTACTGAGCGTTTTTCTTCGACGTTTAGATGATCCGTGCGTAATAATTGTCAGATTCGTTCGTCGCGCGTTGACGAGTTATGAGTGTCGCCCGTGTGTATCGTGTATACTTTGTGTGCGTTATCTTCACATATGTCTTCTACGGTTACGAGCGGCGTACTAATCTCTACGGTCTCGTCGGTCGTATTAATTATACTGACGGGGCACACAAAATTTTTTGGTTCTACCAGGCATCGTCCGATATATATTCCCGGTGCTGTTTCTTCGGCCTTTATCACGCCTATCTTATTACGATTCGTTGCCGCTTGTATTATCGTTTCGCTACGCGGTTTTAATTGAATTTTATTGTACGGTCGTAATTTTAATACGGCGTTTCCTATTTGAATCTCCTGTTTTTTGTAATCGCACGTGACTTGTTGCTTTTGTAGAAAATCGATTCCTATGATCCCTTCGTATTCCATTGGGAAGTCGTCCTTTACGACATAAATCGCGTGTTTGATTTTTCGGCTGCCTAGATCGATAGTCGCGTAGAATTTTCCTATTGTTCGCGCTTTATGCCCGGTTATGCCGATCAAAGTAATTTTGTCGTTGTATATCTCGGTTTCACCTTTCAGGTGTTTAACTTTTATTAAAGAGACAGTAGCTCCAGAATCGTAGAGCATGTTAATCTTGCCGTTCTTTACTTCGCGTATAGGTAGAGTTATTAAATTCAGGCTCGCTGCTCCACGAGGCGTCTGTCGCACGTGAGTCACCTGATATTCTATCGCGCGTGTCTTTTTATTCTTTTCTTCTTGCCGTTCTTCTTCGTCACTGCTATACTCGGATTCGGTATCTCTTTTTCGCGATTGCGGTTTCTTACGGTTTTCAATTTTATTTATGCTTCGCGATTTTTTATTATCGGTTCCCTTATCGTGGTCCGGTGTATTTGTTTTCGGCCTTCCATTTAGAGTCCAACACTCGTCGCGATTATGTCCGCGTTTTTTGCAATAATTGCAGAATTTTTCTACGGTATTTGCGCGAGGGGGCTTGTCCGGTTTTGGGAGCGCGTATTTACTGCTGCGGCAATCGCGTCCGTAATGTCCCGATTTTCCGCATCTATAACATTGCGTGGTTTTATGTTGACCTTGTCGCGGTTGTTGCCCAGTTTTGCTTTGTGATGCATTTGTCATTCGCGATGCGTTAGATCCTATTAACTTTTCTTCTGCGGTTGCGCCCGTTATCGCTTCTTGGAGTGTTGTGTATCGTTGTGATCGCACGAGTATTTTCAATTCGTTACGTAACCCGAATTGGAAATTGAGTAATGCTTGGCTTTGTATGGTTTCTAAAATAGCACGCTTATATGTGCTCGAACGCTTTTCTCCCTCAATCATTGAGCTATATAATTTCCTGGCAAGTTTGTCGACGCGTTGTCCGAAACTCTGTGCCGGTTCGTTAAAGTTTTGCTTGAGCGAATTGAACTCGATTTGTAAATGCGCTGTACTCCGCTTACTTTGATAAGAATTTTCTAGTTGGTCTTTCAATTCTTCGAACGTTTGGATGTCTCGTGTTTCGAAATCTTGCATGGCTTTTCCCCGTAATTTAGTAAATAATATTCCTTGAATTAACGCTTCCTCGTCATCAGGGTGAATATTTTTAATTGCGTACGTACAGGAGTTTAAAAATTCTTGTAATCGGGTTCGCGTTGTGCCGTCGAACTCCGGTATCATTATTCGCGCCTCCTTTAGTGACATGTACCGTTGTGAGGCATTCCGCCGATTTCGGATGTCACGCTCGGTTCGTCCGTAAGCCATACGAGGCTCGTGCTCTTCGTCCGAATCTCGATCATAAGCGCGTTCGCGGGATCTAATCTGCCTATTGTCTAAGCGCCTATCCGCTCCCTGTTCGCGTGTGTGTTCGCGTAGATTCCGTCGATCTCCTGCGTCTCGATTTAGAGGGTAGTCGCGGTGATCACGTTGATTATTTCTGTCTCGCTCGGGAGTGAGTTCGCGTAAATCTTGCCGACTATCGCATCACTCTTCCGCATCTTGATTACGGGTGTGTTCACGGAGATGTCGATTATCGCGGTGCCTATTTGCATCCCGTTTGCGTGCGCGTTCGCGGGAGCTTTGACGACTCTCGTCTGATCTCTCTCCGCGTGACCTCCAATCGTACATTTTATTTATTTCTGTTCGCATTTCGATTTGTAAATCTCGTAGGCCTTGTAATACGTCGCGCATCAAAGGATTTTCCTCGTTCGCGTTGTTTTCGACGGGTATCCTATGTTCGGCGGGTGTCCTGTGTACGTCGACTTCTACGCGATGTACGTTTCCGCGCTCTATAGTTTCGCGTAGGCGACCAATTTCGCGGTCCACAGCACCCACGGATACGTCCGCTGCACCATTTGGTGGAGTGTGCATTACCGACATGTTATCTTCGTTAGAGTCAAAATCGCTACTATCGTACGTAGTTGACCATCCGCTTTTCTGTGACGCGTTGCTAGGGGTTTTGCTTGCGCGTATTTTAATTTCTTTTATATTTTCGTTATTACCGTCTGTTCCCGTCTTTAGTATGCTTTCGTCAAAACTATCGAAGGGGAACTCGCGTTTAACAATGACATTCGCGAGTAATTCGTCTTCGCTTTCGCTTGAATATTCGTTCTCTAATTTTCTCCGAACTCGCTCGAGTCTTTCTACAGTTAAGGGTAACGCTTGAATCGCTCGTTTGGCTGAGTCGCTATGTAGCCAAGATTTGTTCGTTATCGGTTTCGGGGATGTCTTGTTCCCTTCCGACATTCACGCAGAAATATTATAAGGATCGGACTTACAGTATTACGGTTCGCATCGTTACGCTCTTTATCGCTCGGTACGGCTTGGCTGCTGCTACTGCAACTCGATCGCTCGTGGGCTGATAACGGCTGGCGGCTCGGTGCTCGTGCTTGACACGGCAGGTCGTCGCTCCGTGATGACGCGTTGTCCGTGAGATTGTCGCAGGTCGGCGTTGTCCTTGGGACGTTGGCGATCCTACTCGATTCTCAGCTGCTTGCTTATCGCTCTTCGTACTGCTTGCGTTGTCCGCGTGTTCACTTTCACTGCACTGTGACTTCTGCTTATTTCCGTCAGCTGTTTTTCTAACTGACATGCCTGCTTCCACACGTTGTGTATGTGTGTATTGCGGGTCTTGATTTATTGTATGCTGCTTTCTGTGTTGTCCGTCGATTATTTCGACGTGCCTGATTTTTCTAATACTTTTGTATTGTTTTCAGGTCTTCAGGTTCCTGCTGATCCTGGCGGTCCGTCGGCGCGATCCCACCGCTGCCACCAATTTTGTTGTGTGCCTCGAACAAGGCACTGGGGTTGCGCCGAATTAAGGATGAGGATCCTCGGGTCGACCGGGACGTCGTAGGAAGATAGGAAGATTATTCTCTCTTCTTTTGATTAAATATATTTTTATTTCGGATTGAATACGGTTTCGCTTTATTTCTCGTCCTTTCTTTAAATATATATTCGCGTAACATTCGATGAGCGTATATTCGTATTCCTCTCAATAATTCAGGTCTTTGTTAGTGAGTCTCGTTCTGATGTTCAGATTTCTTATTAGCGACCACGTCTTGATGTTTAGGAATTGTATTCGAGACTCCGTCTTGATGTTTAGGAGTTTTATTCGAGACTCCTTCGCGGGCGGGCTCTCCGTCTTATATCTTCTTTTGTTCTTTGATTTTCAACGGGCGAGGCCCTTGGAAACAAGTCCCCGATTGGTTAATAATATTCACGCGTTTTTGGTCTAAATGCATAAATGCAAGCGAAGCAGGTCGAAGTCCCTGGCCTTCGCTTGCAGCTCGCGATTTCCGGTGCTTCGCGCGTGTCTCGCTGCGTTAGCGTTTTCACGCGACGAGCGTTTGTCGAGAGCGCTCTTTTATAAGCAAAAATGTTTTACAGTATTCTATAAAGATATTCAGTAAATTCTAATTTCTAATAACTACTGGTTATAGTTCGGGCTATAACATTATGTTATTGCTATATTATTAACTTTTATTCGCTTTCTTATTTTATATCAACAATTATATCCTTATAAAAGAAATAGTAGATATTAAAAAAGTAATTTTTACTATGAAAGAAGTATAGTATATCACACTACAAAAAAGAATATTATCTCTAAAAATTGACCTTTTCAAAAAGGCAAAAAAAAGCGCCAAGCCATGAGCGCCAGTGAAGAATTAAATTTGCAAACCACGTAGAATCGTACTAACAAAAATTTATTTCAACCAAAAAATTGTATAAAAGATTTGTTTTAATTTTCTAGATATATCCTGCAAAAATAAAGATATAAAAAATTTGCGCCAAGTGAAAGTAAAAACTTGTGTATTATTTTAATCAAAATAGTTGTTTTAATTTCCTACATATATCCTTTAGAAATAATGATATAAAAAATACTGTAAGAAACTATGTACATAATTACAGAACTTGATTTGTTCTAGAAGTTGCAAACCCTTCACGCTGGAAGTTGTAAACCCATGTAGAATTGTAATAATAAGAAAAGAGATAATACAAAACACAAAAAAACAAAATTAAAACTTAATATAATAATTAAAAATTAAAATTTATACAAAAATGAAAAATTAATACAAATAAAAAAAATTTTATTAAAAACTTGGCGCTGCTAAATTTCAAAATTAACATTAGTATATTGTTTAAGAAATTTGACAATTTTAAACAGATTTGTCTAGATGTTTTAACAGTTATCTTTCTGAAACGGAAGATATTTGCATGAATGATGACGTGTTTACGTGTGTTAAGGGGTAAAACCACTCTAGAGGCAGAAAAAAAGACCTAAATTTGACAATTTATTTTGGGAGTATGATAAACGGAATAGAATTTCTTTTCAAAGGGTTTATTTAACACATATTGAAGTACGAAAAACAATTTTTTTTATTGTCATTTTCATACAAAATGGCGGCGACAGAGCCCGTCGTCGAAAACAGCTTTTTTGAAAACACCGTCACGGGAGGACGGATTTCTCGGCATGTATGAGTCCTGGAACAAAAAACAAAAAAAATTTATAATCTATATACAATTGGCTTTGGAAGTACGTAGGGTTTTTTTTTAAATCAATTTTTGTGGAAATGGTGCACTTTTTAAGAAATGAATCAATTTTTTGCCCTAAAAATGAGCATTAAATTGTTTATAAAAAAAAAAGTTTACATTCAATCAAAAAACGGCTACGTACTTCCAAAGAGAATATTGTTGTGAAGCTACTGTAAAAATTTCAAATCGATCCATGCAATAGTCTCCGAGAAATCCGTCCTCCCAGTTTGAAAAAAGTGGTTTCGAGAAAAACGCGTTTAAAGTTTTATGAACACTTTAATCCTTGAAATTTTTGTTTACCTCTAATCTGCGATGCCTGCACCATACATTTGGCCAACCAGGT